>NW_016107393.1:870710-925844 GCF_001604975.1 Cebus imitator | reverse complement strand
TCTCTACAAAAAAATTAAGAAATTAGGTAGAGCCTGCCTATGGTCCCAGCTACTAGAGAGGCTGAGGTAGTGAGGTAAGAGGTCGAGGCTGCAGTAAGCTATGATCACACCACTGCACCCCAGCCTGGGTAACAGGGCAAGACCCTTTTGTAAAAAAGAAAAATTGAAACCACCACCCCTACAAAGAGCTTCCGTTTATATCTATCCAACTATCTATACATGTTAGAAATTGAAAAATATTTAAAATCTTTATTTATCAATTTATTTAAAAATAATGATAAAATAATACATATTATAACATATTTTATTAAAAATAACCATATTTTCCAGAAGAAAACATGAGAAGAATGATATTCCTTTACATTTTCATAAATATCTTTGATTCCTGGCTTCTGACTTAGGAGAAGACAGCTGGGTTCTCATCTCTGCTTCTGAATTTCATCTTTTGAGATATCACATGCTGTGTAACCTCTGGAAAACTCCACTCTACACTCATGAGAGAATGGGAGTAAAAAAGACAAATAACATTTTAGTCTTATTATGAGAATAGTTTTGACCTTGCTGACTCACTGAAAGGGTCTCAAGCACGCACAGGGGTTTCCAGATGACATCTTGAGAACTGCAGCTCTAATATATTTCTAAAAATATCTGCTAAAACATGCACTGAGGAAGCTCTAGTCAATCAGATGCCAGAGTAATATGTAATGCCACTATTAATAAAACAAAGTTGCAAAAAATATTTAAGGAATAATTTCATATATTGATATGTATGAAATACATATATATTTCAATTTCATATAATCATATTTTGAAAGTCATAAGCAATCACATATTGAAAGTCATTCCTACACTTCAAAATCAAATTTCCAAATCCAATCCAGACATGAACAAAAACATAACTCCTCTAAACAGGATAGCTGAATTTAGTGTGACTTTTGTGATATAGTGTGATTTAAGTTACTTTGTAAGATCTGATTCACTTCCATTTTAGGCGTACAAAGTTATTTTTATCATTGCATTTAGATCAGTGATAAATAGTTAAAAGATGTTTCATGTGAGTTGTTCACAAGATGATTTTTTTAATGCTATGGAGAGCATAGCTTGGAAATTGTTTATTTGTGAATCCTAGCACTTGGCCTTTTCATACTTCCAAGTTTCTTAGTTCTCTTCATCTGACTACCTTTATCCTTTGCAGACAATAACTACCAAGCACCCAAAGGCAAGTGACATTCTCAAAGGCAAGTCTTTTCTATCTTAATTCAGATATGATAGGAATTTTTTTTGCATTGACTAAAAGTATTCTTCTGGGGCAAGAGATGAACCAAGTTTCTGCATGTACTAAGACTTCCCCAAAGCCCCAGAATAAGCTGAGTCTGAGGTGTGGCAAGTCAGTGGTCTTCAGAGGTCTATAATCATCTCTGACTAACTCTGCCTTTGACTACTTCAGGACTATAGACTTTCTTAGGACTCCCTATTCCTATTCAGGAGAATTTACAGAGAGAGTATCCTGCCTGCTTAATCCTCCCAAGTGGGCCTCAGCTCTCCCTCTCTTCACCATTTCCCATTATTTTCTTTTCTGAAAGGGGAGGCTGACTTTACTCCCTACTGCTTGGATTATGCTGTACGAAAGCTACTGTGGGTGTACTAGGAGTACACATAGTCATCCCATCCTTATTTTTTTTAAGGCCAAATAGGTTTTCTCTCTAGTCTAACTGAACCATGGCACCACCTCCCACCACAAGCAATAATAATCTTGAAACCTGAAAAAGCATGAAAGCTACTTTGAATCAAATGTTTAAAATGACCTGTTAATCACCCATGCAGTGTTCCCACTGCATCCCTAAATCTGCTACTGAAAGAAGCAATATCTGTTTTTGAAATCTATTTTTTAACCTTGATATATTTGATGACTAGAGTTTTAAGCAAAGAAATATGGTAGCTTCTTCATGCTCTTAATTTCTTTCATTTTCTTTTTAAATCCCCACTTTCTTGTTTTTCCTTACTTTTAGGCTCACTTTTTTTCCTGTTTTTTTCCAACCTGGGTCAATATGATGCAGGACTAGAGCTTATAATAAACAAAATCCCTCAATGATTAGTAGTCTTTGAAGACCATGGTTAGAACTTAGGATTGTGCTTCCCAGGGTTACAAATGTACTTGTAGCTTAGGTGCAAAAAGCCAGGTCAGTGGGTAACTAACTACTGAGGACAGATTTTCCTGACACTGGTGTTTTACAAGTGTCACCCGGAACTAGCATCTTCCCTTCCTTTTTACAAAATTCTTGGCTGAGATGAGAGGAGAAAAATGAGGGTCCGTAAAATGAGCAATAAAGTCATTCTATGAGTCAAGAGACAAAGTCATGGGAAGACAGCTGAGGCTAATTTTAGAAGATCCTCCTAGGAGAAGCCAAAGCAGGGGACACACCTCAAAATAGAGCCCTGCATAGAACCACTCATAGCCAGACTGCAAGGCAGGAACATGAGGATGGTCACTAGGGGTCAACAAATTCTGCTAAAGGGGATCCTTTTTATAAAATACACTCTTTCAGGACATTGTCAGACCTTCTGCATATAGTCCTCAAAATATGTCCTTGATCTAGCTTGTTTTACGTGTTTATGCAAAATAACGGTATGTTTGAAAGTGTTAGATATTATCTTTGTATTTCTGTTTTGAAGACATTCAAATATCAGGGACTGTCAGCACCTTCATTTCTTTTTTCCTAAAAAAAAAAAAAAAAGCCAAAGCTGCACATATATGTTTATTGCAGCACTATTCACAATAGCAAAGACTTAGAACCAACCCAAATGCCCATCAATCATAGACTGGATAACAAAAATGTGGCACATATACACCATGGAATACTATGCAGCCATTAAAAAAGATGAGTTCGTATCCTTTGCAGGAAAATGGATGAAGCTGGAAACCATCATTCTCAGCAAAGTAACACAAGAACAGAAAACAAAATACTGCATTCTCTCACTCATAAATGGGTGTTGAACAATGAGAACACATGGACATAGGGAGGGGAACATCACACACTGGAGTCTGTTGAGGGGTGGGAACTAGAGGAGGATAGCATTAGGAGAAATACCTAATGTAGATGATGGGGTAATGGGTGCAGCAAACCACCATGGCACATATATAACTATGTAACAAACCTGCACATTCTGCACATGTACCCCAGAACTTAAAATATAATAAAAAAATTAAAAGACCCAAAAAAAGCCAATTTGATATATTTTTTAAATGCCAATGCTACTAGATCAAAAGTAATATACTGCTTTGTTTGTATGTGATATTTGGGAGGAAGAAAAGTCAAAATTCACATAACTGAAATTTTAATTAAACAATCCTAATACTCTTTTTTTATGATGAGCCATATACATGATCCATAAACAGCTTCTAAACCTATCCATGTAATCACAGCTCAGGTTAGAAAGGTTGCCTGTATAGATCTGGGTCATAGGATGAGCTCCCTAAGAGGGGCAGGAGGCTGCTGGAGGAGTTGACATCAAGAAGCCTCCTACAGGGAAGCAGCACCAGCTGGAAAAACATGACACCAGATGCAATAATAATCATGAAGAGATGTAGGCCCCACAGCAGTCAAAGATTTTGTAAAAAGGATGCTAGTTCTGGGTGGCACTTAAAAAACACCAGCATTAGGAAAATCAGTCCTCAGTAGTTAGCTACCCACTGACCTAGCTTTTTGCACCTAAGCTACAAGTACATTTGTAGTCATGGGAAGCACAGTCCCAAGTTCTAAACATGGTCTTCAAAAGACCACTCATCATTGAAGGAGTTTGTTTATTATAACCAATCTGTGGAACTTCCACCTCCTTGGTGGATCTTAAAATTTCAGGAAAAAAAGTCATATTTACCTTCAAACCCAGAATTCAGAATGTGAATTCATAATGTCACCATAAAACTCTGTTAAAATTCAGTTTTACCTTTGAAGAAATAATATAGGTTGATGACCAATTTTGTAACATGCCTGAAATACAAACATGTTTCTGGGAACTCGCATTTTCCATAGAGCCCATCAGTGAAAACAACAGGTGAGGTCCTGCTTCCAGCTTTGTACTAAAAATATTAGTTAGCTTGTCTTATGGAAAAATATGATGTCTTGGATTTGCATCCAAATAATCCAATGCAAGTAGTTAGCAAGGAACACAGCAAGTGGATTAGAGCATAAATAAAACAAGAATGGCTATGTTAAAGCCGGGTGATGGATATATGGGGGTTCATGTATGCTCCACTTAGGTGTATTTTCAAGTTTTCCCTAATAAAAAGTGTAAAGTTATATTTAAATGTTTAACTTAGGCTGGGCGCAGTGGCTCACTCTGTAATCTCAGCAGTTTGGGAGGCTGAGGCAGGCAGATCACTTGAGGTCAAGAGTTCAAGAGCAGCCTGGCCAACGTGGTGAAACCTGTCTCTACTAAAACTACTAAAAATTAGCCATGTTCAGTGGCATGCACCTGTAATTACAGCTACTTGGGAGGCTGAGGCAGGAGAATTGCTTGAACCAAGGAGGTGGAGGTTGCAGTGTGCCAAGATAGTGTCACTATACTCTAGCCTGGATGACAGAGCAAGACCCTGTCTCAAAAATAAAAATAAAATAAAATTTTTAACTTAGCCTGTCTTTTTAATTACTATTTCAAAAACAATCAGTGAATGTTTAAAAAAAAAATTTAGACAGAATAGTAAAGTATAAAGGAGGAGCAAAAATTTTAGCATGCATGACCTGTCCCATCACTCAGATACAAATATGCTAACCATGCCATTCCATGAATGTAAATTGATCAGTCATCCTAGTGGCCTCAGCTAGTCTTTAACTTTAATGTCATGATTTTTTCCAGTATTCACTGATACTAATACTACCCCACATTTGTGGAAGTGAGAGATGAAAAAAACAGCTACAAAACACATTATACTATTTAACCACCTAGCAATTCTGATAATTGCAAGGCAGGCCAATGGTAAACCAATGTAAGTAAATATCTTAGAGTAATGTGTTTATCCTCTATGAGTTGAATGAACTCTTTCACAGGATCAGGATATCATCAGGTCAATTACTGTCTTCAGTAGTTTTGCAAAAAGCAAAGTGTCAAAGTGCTTTGAAAAGCACTGGTGCGCAATTAACTGCCACCTGCAGAAAAGAGCAAGAGATGTAATTTCTTCAACTTAACCATAAAGTCAGTATGTCACATTTCAATACAGTTATATTGGCTAACTATTGCTGGGTAATAAGTCACCCCAAAACTTAGCAGCTTAAAACAACAAACATTTATTATCTTACATCATTTCTAAGAATCAAAAATCCAGGAACAATATTGGTGGGTGGTCCTGGCTCACAGTCTCTCAAAAAGTTGCAGTCAAGCTGGTATCCAGGGCTATAGTCATCTTAAGGATTAACTGGGGCTGGAGAATCCACTTCCAAGTTCACTCACAAGGTTGTTAGCCAGCCTCGATTATTTACCACAAGGGTCTTTCATAGGCTGAGTGTCCTTATGAAATGGCGCTGGTTCCCACAGTGTAAGTGATCAGACAGAGAGAAGTGGGAGAGAAAAGATAATTAAGAGAGCAAGTAAATGAGAGAGGGTCCATAATAGAAGCTTCAGTCATTCGTAATCTAGTCTTAAGAGTGACATACCATCATTTCTGTCTTATCCTGTTGGTCATTACAGATCAACCTTAGTAGGCTGTAGGAGAGGACAATAGAAGAATGTGAATTTCAAGAGGCAGAAATCATTGGGGACCATTTTGAAGACTGGCTACTATGGGTAGAATAAAATAAAATAACTAACTTCTAAATGTTAGAGATAAGATAAATGAAAACAGATTTGCAAGGATTGTCTTTAAAAGAAGTATAGTTGGACCCCAATCTATCTGAGATGGTTTTGTTACTAAAGTCAAAAGAAAGGGAGCTAAACAATGACTTCCAATTATGTAAAACTTTCAGAATGCTTTAATGCTATAAATCTTTGAATATAAGAGCAGAGTACTCCCATCAAGCACTCAAGCCAGGGGCTTGCTGAGTTTATCTGTATTCATAGATGTAGAGAAGAGCAATAGCAATGGCTGCTATTTTTTTTCTTATCCCCACCATTCCCAGATGGGGTTATGTGTGCAAAGCTCAGCTCCTAGCTTCTAGTCCCATTCTTGGTAGACTTCAATCTGACATGGCACAAATACTCTAGCCTGGCTTTTTTATTTATTCTTAACCTTGACCATCTCAACCAAGGAATCATAGTAGAAGAGAAAAGAAATACAACATATGGTTTCTGCCCTCAACAACCTTAAAATCTCAACTCAAGAAGAAAATGATCTCCCATACCCACAACTGGAGGCTTTGGGGAGAAAAAGAAAAACATAAGAAACTTTATACACTGACAGACCCTAGCTATCCCTACCACTCAGTTTATACAGAACATATTAAAAGTTATGTTTCAGTCTCTATCTCTGTATTCGTCTCTAAAACTACATTTAGGTAGTGATTTCTAGCACAAATCATTTTGAAAATATTTTTGGGTTTCCTACCATACTATCAGAATGCAAATCATCAGTACAGAACAAAATCTGACTTTGCTTGCAACCTCAATCCAATAACTTCATAGTAATTGATGTGGGTAAACCACTGAAGTAGTAAATAAATTTCACAGTCCACCAGGAGAATCATATTTGTTCAACTATGATGTTTATCAGATTATAACAATAAATCATGAATTCTATTGGCAAGTATAGATTATCTCATCAAAAATAGAGACTAGCCTGATGTAGTCTGCAATACTGTTTTGGTATAATTAAACAACTTGTTACTGCCTAAATTGGCTCAATACTTCATCAATCAGGGATTTGGTCCCTCAGAGATTGCTTTTATTATTTGTTTGACATAAACCTTTTGTAAGATTTCTTGGATGCTGCTCTCCCTCAGGTTACAATAATAGTAACTGCTGTTTCGGGATAACCTTGCTGTAATTTTCATGTCCAATAATGTCTCAATATAGATGTTCTTGAAGGAGCATGAGTGATGGGGAGTCTCCAATTATGAATAAAACACATTAAATAAAAAGAGATTAATAGCATACTCAAAAGTGGCCCTAAAAATGGTTTAACTATGCAAATTAAAGGATGATTATTTAGGTAGAAAAAGGGAAAGATAAGTGACATCTTTTCATTTTCATAACCGTTGTGAAAGAAATCATCTTTCTAATAGTTTTATTTATTTGTAAAAGAGAAATATAATCACTCATTTTTACAGTAAGATAATAAACTAACTCTCTTTAATGTAAAGAGTTTGATGCATATGACCATTCATTCTGAGTCTGATAGTTGTCACTATCAATCTTTACCTCCTCTCATCCCAATAGTACTCTCAAGTCTGAGGCACAGGTTCCTTTTTGAGCTGTCTCTTGACGTTACCAGAACATATGGAATTATAGTATTGTCAGGTGTTTTCTTGTTAAGATAATTCATTGGTATATCTTCAAAGGAGGGTTTTTTTTTTTTTTTTTGTATTTTTTAAGGAGAAAGCCCCTATACAACATCATGCAAAAAAATAAAATAAAATCTTTGTTATCCCTTAACAGAGAATTAAATAGGATCAAGACATTGAGTCCCTCGAGCTTACTCTTTGAGTTATTATATTTATATGGTGAATTATGTGGGTCTTCTTTTTAGTTTCACTTTAGCAGACACTTTTCCCCCAGGGAAAGACGTTTTTGATCATAGCAGTAGGTCTAATTCCTTTCTCGTGTGTTTATTTTTGAGGAACTCCCACAGGCTGGCTTGGCCTTAACCATAGATCGAAGTTTGTTCTGTATGATTTGTGTATGTGTGTGTGAGGTAAGGGGCAGTGATGGGAGGGTAGGAAATAAATCTTGTTTTATCCCGACATGCAAGAGAAACCTCAAATACTCTCAGCCAAAGAATAAATGACTGATGTCACATTATTTTTTACGAGCAAGTTTTGACAGGTCAGAATGGAGATACTAGGCACCTAAAAAGGGGTTGTGAGAGGTCGGACAGAGCAAACCTATATCTAGGATCAGTCATGTGTTCTTCTATCCAAGTTCTGCCTAAGGGTACACCTCCCCCAGTAACTTACAGAGAAATTTAAAATGAATATTTGCAAATACTTTTTCGTCTCATGACTTCAATTAAATAAAGCTCTTTTTTATATTTTTAAATTAAAAAACTCTAATTTCAAATTACTCCCATAGTCAGGGGACTGTCTCTGATACCTAGACAAGGCTGCTATTTGTTTTCCACTTTCCAGTTCATCCTGTAAATTCCTGCCATGCCGACAGCTCTGATGAAAACATTCAATACTACCATTATTGTCTTCTGGCATATACAGCTGTTCAAAATTTGCCCCCAAATACCTTCCAAGATTTTTCATGCACTATTCCCCTAACCAAAAGGGTTTCTTGCCATCCATTTTATTATGTAGAAAACACCTCCCCTGCTGCTGTCGCCATTCATAATGCCTTCTCCTTTATCTAGAAGTTATCTCCCCTACCCCCATACTCTTCTGTAATACTTCGTTTGTTTCATATGTTTGGTTCAAATCCATATGGCCTCTAGGGGTTTTATATTTTCTTATATTGTAGATGTTTATTTATACAGCTATATCTACCATATGCTATAGTAACTACTAGAGGACAACAACCTTATCATAGGCAACTCTTTTATGTGCATAATCTCGCAGGATACTGTTACCATTACTAATACTTAGCAAATGTTTGTGGAAGGAAAGAGTTGCAAGAGTTAGGGAGGCAAGCATCCTGGCTTTTTAAAATCTAAATTTTGGCTGGGTGCAGTGGCTCATGCCTGTAATCCCAGCACTTTGGGAGGCTGAGGTGGAAGAATCATGAGGTCAGGAGTTTGAGACCAGTCTGGCCTACATGGTGAAACTCCGTCTCTACCAAAAATACAAAAAAAATTAGCTGAGTGTAGTGGCACGCACCTGTAATCCCAGCTACGTGGGGGGCTGAGGCAAGAGAATCACTGAACCTGGAAGGCAGATGTTGCAGTGAGCTGAGATCAGGCCACTGCACTCCAGCCTGTGCAACAGAGCAAGACTTTGTCTCGGGAAAAAAATATGTATATAATTTTCATCAACCTCTAGGTCAGTGGTTCCCAATCCTGGTTGTTTATTTGAATCACTGGGAATTATTTTTAAAGAGCAGTGCCACACCTAACACCCATTTCTCTGGGAGGTAGGATCCTAGCATCAATATGTATGTTTTAAAAGTTCTCCAGATAATCCTAATAAGCATTGGTTCAAAGTCCAGCTCCCAGACCAATGACAACAGCACTGTTGGGAATTTGTAAGAAATGTAAATTCTCAGACTCTTCCCCACATCTACTAAGTCAGAAATCTGGGAATGGGGCCCAGCAATATGTATTGGAACAAACCCTCCAGATGATTTTTATGGACATTAAAGGTTGAGAACTATTGCTCTAGAATGTTAATGAAAGTAGGACAGGAGCAGTGTGTCCACAAGAAAATAACTTGGACGGACCCAAGATGGCCAAATAGGAACAGCTCTGGAGTGCAGTTCCCAGTGAGAACACAGAGGGTGAGTGATCACTGCATTTCCAAACAAGTTTTTACTGCCCACAGACCAGGAGATTCACGGGCAGAAAAGCACCATGAGTCTCCAGCACGGCTGTTTCAGCCAGCACAGTGGGTTTCTGCACAAAAACTCACAAAACTCTAGTTGGCCATTTCAACAGGTGCCTGGAACACCTGGGAGACAGAGTTGCCCATTCAACTGAAAAAAAGGGGGCTGAAACAGGGAGCCAGGTGATCTGGCTCTGCAGGTCCCACCCCCACAAAGACCAGCAATCTGAAACACTCTGGATTGAGAGTTTCACAGCGAGCATAGCTGGACCCAGGATGGTACAGCTCTGTGGGGGAACAGGTGTCTGCCATTACCAAGGCAGTCCACCACTACCAAGGCAGTCTGCCATTACTGAGGCAGTCCACCATTACCGAGGCAGTCCACGATTACCGAGGCAGTCCACAATTACCGAGGCAGTCCATCATTACTGAGGCAATCCACTATTACTGAGGCAGTCTGCCATTATTGAGGCAGACTGTCATTACTGAGGCAGTTCTAACTATACCTCTATAAACAAAACTGCAAGGAAGTTCACACAGCAGCTAGGCAGAGCCCATGAGAGCTCAACAATGCCTAAGCTGGCAGACTGTGACTAGGCTACCTCCTTGCTGGGCAGGGCATCTCTGAAAAAAGGCAGCAGAACATCAGGAACTTATAAATAAAGCCCCACCTTCCCAGGACACAGCACTGAGGGGAAAAAAGGTGGTATGAGCTCTGCTGCAGCAGACTTAAATGTACCCGCCCAGAAGTTCTGAATGGAACAACGGAGCTCACAGCTCAGCACTTGAGCTCCTTTAAGGACAGACTGTCTCCACAAGCAGCTCCCTGACCCCTGTATATCCAAAGAGACACCTCATAAAGGAGAACTCAGGCTGACATCTGGTGGGTATCCTTCTGAGGCAAAGATAACAGAGGAAGAAACTGGCAGCAACCTTTACTGTTCTGCAGCCACCACAGATGATCCCCAGGCAAGCAGGGGCTGGAGTGGACCTCCAGCAGTCTTACAGCAGAGGGGCCAGACTGTTAGAAGGAAAACTAAAAAGCAGAAATAAATAACTTCATCATCAACAAACTGGACGTCCACTCAGAGACCCCATCTGAAAGTCACCAACTACAAAGACCACAGGTAGATAAATCCACAAAGATGGGAAGAAACCAGCACAAAAAAAAGGAAAACACTCAAAACCAGAACGTCTCTCCTCCTCCAAGGGATCACAACTCCTCACCAGCAAGGGAACAAGGCTGGATGGAGAATGAGTCTGATGAATTGACAGAAACAGGCTTCAGAAAGTGGGTAATAACAAACTTCTCTGAGCTAAAAGAATATGTTCTAACCCAATGCAAAGAAGCTAAGAACCTTGAAAAAAGGTTAGACAAAATGCTGACAAGAATAAACAGCTTAGAGAAGAATATAAATGAATTGATGGAGCTGAAAAACACAACACAAGAACTTCGCGAAGCATACACAAGTTTCAATAGCTGAATCGACCAAGCAGAAGAAAGGATATCAGAGATTGAAGATCAACGCAATGAAACAAAACAAAAAGGCAAGATTAGAAAAAGAAATAGTAAAAAGAAATGAACAAAGCCTCCAAGAAATATGGGATTATGTGAAAAGACCTAATCCACATTTGATAGGTGTACCTGAATGTGACAGAGAGAATAAATCCAAGCTGGAAAACACTCTTCAGGATATTATCCAGGAGAACTTCCCCAACTAGTAAGGCAGGCCAATATTCAAGTCCAGGAAATACAGACAAAACCACAAAGATATTCCTCAAGAAGAGCAACCCTGAGGCACATAATCATCAGGTTCACCAGGGTTGAAATGAAGGAAAAAATGCTGAGGGCAGCCAGAGAGAAAGGTTGGGTTACCCACAAAGGGAAGCCCATCAGACTCACAGTGGATCTCTTGGCAGAAACCCTACAAGCCAGAAGAGAGTGGAGGCCAATATTCAACATCCTTAAAGAAAAGAACTTTCAACCTAGAATTTCATATCCAGCCAAACTAAGCTTCATAAGCAAAGGAGAAATAAAATCCTTTATGAACAAGCAATTGCTCAGCGATTTCATCACCACCAGGCCTGCTTTAGAAGAGCTCCTGAAAGAAGCACTAAACATAGAAAGGAACAACCAGTACCAGCCACTCCAAAAATGTACCAAATGTTAAAGAGCATCAACACGATGAAGAAACTGGGTCAACTAATGGGCAAAACAACCAGCTAGCATCAAAATGGTAGGATCAGATTCACACATAACAATATTAACCTTAAATATAAATGGGCTAAATACCCCAATCAAAAAACACAGACTGGCAAATTGCATAAAAAGTCAAAAACCATCAGTGTGCTGTATCCAGGAAACCCATCTCACATCCAAGGACTCACATAAGCTCAAAATAAAGGGATGGAGGAAGATTTACCAAGTAAATGGAGAGCAAAAAAAAGCAGGAGTTGCAATCCTAGTCTCTGATAAAATAGACTTTAAACCAACAAAGACCAAGAGAGACAAAGAAGGGCATTACATAATGGTGAAAGGGATCAATGCAACAAGAAGAGCTAACAATCCTAAATATATACACACCCAATACAAGAGCACCCAGATAAATAAAGCAAGCTCTTAACGACCTACAAAGAGACTTAAACTCCCACACAGTAATAGTGGGAGACGTTAACACTCCACTGTCAATATTAGACAGATCAATGAAACAAAATTAACAAGCATATCCAGGACTTGAACTCAGATCTGGACCAAGCCAACCTAATAGACATTTACAGAACTCTCTACCCTAAATCCACAAAATATACATTCTTCTCAGCACCACATCACACCTACTCTAAAACTGACCACATAGTTGGAAGTAAATCACTCCTCAGCAAATACAAAAGAACAGAAATCATAACAGTCTCTCAGACCACAGTGCAATCAAATTAGAACTCAGGATTAAGAAACTAACTCAGAACCGCACAACTTCATGGAAAGTGAGCAACTGGCTCTTGAATGTTGACTGGATAAACAATGAAGTGAAGGCAGAAATAAAAGTGTTCTTCAAAACCAACAAGAACAAAGACACAACGTATCAGAATCTCTGGGACACATTTAAAGCAGTGTCTAGAGGAAAATTTATAGCAATAAATACCCACATGAGAAGTGAGGAAAGATCTAAAATCAACACCCTATCATCAAAATCAAAAGAGCTAGAGGAGGAAGATCAAAAAACTCAAAAGCTAGCAGAAGACAAGAAATAACTAAGATCAGATCAGAACTGAAAGAGATAGAGACACGAAAAACCCTTCAAAAAATTAATAAATCCAGGAACTGGTTTTTTGAAAAGATCAACAAAATAGACCACTAGCCAGATTAATAAGAAAGAAAAGGGAGAAGAATCAAATAGATGCAACAAAAAATTATAAAGGGGATATAACCACAGATTCCACAGAAATACAAACTACCATCAGAGATTACTAGAAACAACTCTATGCACATAAACCTGTAAACCTGAAACAAATGGTTAAATTCCTGAACATGTGCACCCTCCCAAGCCTAAACCAGGAAGAAATCGAAACCCTGAATAGACCAATAACAAGGCTGAAGTTGAGGCAGCAATTAATAGCCTACCAACTAAAAAAGCCCAGGTCCAGATGGGTTCACAGCTGAATTCTACCAGATATACAAAGAGAAGCTGGTACCATTCCTTCTGAAACTATTCCAAACAATCCAAAAAGAGGGAATCCTTCCCAAATCCTTTTATGAGACCAACATCGTCCTGATACCAAAACGAGCAGAGACTCAAGAAGAAAAGAAAACTTCAGGCCAATATCCATGATGAACATAGATGCAAAAATCTTCAACAAAATACTGGCAAACCAACTGCAACAGCACATCAAAAAGCTTATCCATCATGGTCAAGTAGGCTTCATCCCGGTGTTGCAATTCTGGTTCAACATACACAAGTCTATAAATGTAATTCATCATATAAACAGAACCAAAGACAAAAACCACATGATTATCTCAATAGATGCAGAGAAGGCCTTCAACAAAATTCAGCAGCCCTTTATGGTAAAAACTCTCACTAAACTAGGTATCAATGGAACATATCTCAAAATAATAAAAGCTATTTATGACAAACCCACAGCCAATATCATACTGAATGGGCAAAAACTGGAAGCATTCCCTTTGAAATCTGCCACTAGACAAGGATGCCCTCTCTCACAACTCCTATTAAATATAGTATTGAAAGTTCTAGCCAGAGCAATCAGGCAAGAAAAAGAAATAAAGGGTATTCAAATAGGAAAGGAGGAAGTCAAATTGTCTCTATTTGCAGACGACATGATTGCATATTTAGAAGACCCTATTGTCTCAGCCCAAAATCTCCTGAAACTGATAAGCAGCTTCAGCAGAGTCTCAGGATAAAAAAAATCAATGTGCAGAAATCACAAGCATTCCTATACACCAATAACAGACTTAAAGAGAACCAAATCAAGAACGAATTGCCATTCACAATTGCCACAAAGAGAATAAAATACCTAGGAATACAACTAACAAAGGATATAAAGGACCTCTTCAAGGAGAACTACAAACCACTGCTCAAGGAAATAAGAGAGGACACAAACAAATGAAAACACATTCCATGCTTTTGGTTAGGAAGAATTAATATTGTGAAAATGGCCATATGAATCTATAAAGTAATTTATAGATTCGACGCTATCCCCATCAAGCTACCTATGACCCTCTTCACAGAACTGGAAAAAACCACCTTAAACTTCATATGGAACCAAAAGAGAGCCCACATAGCCAAGACAATTCTAAGCAAAAAGAATAAAGCTGGAGGCATCACGCTACCTGACTTCAAACTATACTACAAGGCCACAGTAATCATAACAGCATGATACTGGTACCAAAACAGAGATATAAATCAATGGAGCAGAACAGAGGCCTCAGAGGCAATGCCACACATCTAAAACCATCTGATCTTTGACAAACCTTACAAAAACAAGCAATGGGGAAAGGATTCCCTGTTTAATAAATGGTGTTGGGAAAACTGGCTAGCCACATGCAGAAAGCAGAAACTGGATCCCTTCCTGACACCTTACACTAAAATTAACTACAGATGGATTAAAGACTTAAACATAACACCTAATACCATAAAAACCCTAGAAGAATACCTAGGCAAAATCATTCGGGACATAGGCATAGGCAAGGACTTCATGACTAAAACACCAAAAGCATTGGCAGCAAAAGCCAAAATAGACAAATGGGACCTAATTAAACTCCAGAGCTTCTACACAGCAAAAGAAACAATCATTAGAGTGAACCGGTAACCAACAGAATAGGAGAAAATTTTTGCCATCTACCCAACTGACAAAGGGCTAATATTCAGAATCTACAAAGAACTAAAACAGATTTACAAGAAAAAAAAACAAACAAATCCATTCAAAAGTGGGTGAAGGATATGAACAGACACTTTTCAAAAGAAGACATATATGAGGCCAACAAACATATGGAAAAATGCTCATCATCACTGGTCATTAGAGAAATGCAAATCAAAACCACATTGAGATATCATCTCATGCCAGTTAGAATGGTGATCATTAAAAAATCAGGGGACAACAGATGCTGGAGAGGATGTGGAGAAATAGGAACACTTTTACACTGTTGGTGGGAGTGTAAATTAGTTCAACCATTGTGGAAGACAGTGTGGTTATTCCTCAAGGACCTAGAAGTAGAAATTCCATTTGCCCCAGCAATCCCATTACTGGGTGTGTATCCAAAGGATTATAAATCATTCTATCATAAAGACACATGCACACATATGTTCATTGTAGCACTGTTTACAATAGCAAAGACCTAGAACCAACCCAAATGCCAATCAATGATAGACTGGACAAAGAAAACGTGGCACATATACACCATGGAATGCTATGCAGCCATAAAAAAACGATGAGTTCATTTCCTTTATAGGGGCATGGATGAATCTGGAAACCATCATTCTCAGCAAACTGACACAAGAACAGAAAATCAAACACTGCATTTTCTCACTCATAGGCGAATCTTGAACAATGAGAACACATGGACACAGGGAGGCAAGTATCACACACTGGGGTCTGTTGGGGGGGACTAGGGGAGGGACAGCGGTGGGTAGGGAGTTGGGGAGGGATAACATGGGGAGAAATGACAGACATAGGTGACAGGGATGGAGGCAGTAAACCACATTGCCATGTATGTACCTATGCAACAATCCTGCATGTTCTGCACATGTACCCCAGAACCTAAAGTGCAATAAAATATATTTAAATAAATAAAAGAAAATAGCTTGATGTTCTTGTAACATCAAATGGTTACGTGATAAAATCATTGCAAGAACAAGATTTTTTTTTTAAACTGTACAAAGAGGCCAAGTATGGTGACTCACACCTGTAATTCCAGCACTTTGGGAGCCCAAGGCAAGTGGATCACTTGAGGTCAGGAGTTTGAGCCCAGCCTGGCCAACATTGTGAAAACCTGTCTCTACTAAAAGTACAAGGCATGCTAGTGTGCACCTGTAATCCCAGCTACTCAGGAGGCTGAGGCACAACAATCACTTGAATCTGGGAGGTGGAGGCTGCAGTGAGTGGACATAGCACCACTGCACTCCCGCCTGGTCAATAGAGCAAGACTCTGTCTCAAAAAACAACAACAACAACAAAACTGTACAAACAGCTGGTAATCAGGCTAACATGAAGGGTGGTCTTCATTGTATAGAGGCAAGATGAGAGAAAGATAAATAAGAAAAGACAGGCAGCATCCCAGCAAAATGGCCAAATAGGAACAGCTCTGGTCTGCAGCTCCTAGCGAGGCCAACACAGAAGGTGGGTAATTTCTGCATTTCCAACTGAGTGTAAACAAAGCCACCAGGAAGTTCGGACTGAGTGGAACTCACCTCCGTGGCTGCTGTAGCCAGACTGCCTCTCTAGATTCCTCCTCTCTGGGCAGAGCATCTCTGAAAGAAAGGCAGCAGCCCCAGTAAGGGAGTTATAGATAAAACTCCCATTGCCGAGCGACAGAGCACTTGGAGGAAGGGATGACTGTGAGCACAGCTTCAGCAGACTTAAATGTTCCTGCCTGCCAGCTCTAAAGAGAGCAGCAAATCTCCCAGCACAGTGCTTGAGCTATGCTAAGGAACAGACTGCCTCCTCAAGTGGGTCCTTGACCCCCATACCTCCTGACTGGGTGACACCTCTCAGCAGGGGTCGAGAGACACTTCACACAGGAGAGCTCTGGCTAGCACCTAGCAGGTGCCTCTCTGGGACGAAGCTTCCAGAGGAAGGAGCAGGCAGGCTCTGCTGGTGATACCCAGGTAAAGAGGATCTGGAGTGGACCTCCAGCAAACTCCAGCAGACCTGCAGAGAGGGACCTGACTGTTAGAAGGAAAACTAATGAACAGAAAGCAATAATATCAACATCAACAAAAAGGGCAACCATGCAAAAACCCCAGCCAAAGGTCATCAGCATCAAAGATCAAAAGTACATAAATTCATGAAGATGAGGAAAAACCAGTGCAAAAATGCTGAAAATTCCAAAATCCAGAATGCCTCTTCTCCTCCAAAGGATCACAACTCCTCACCAGCAAGGGAACAAAACTATATGGAGAAGGAGTTTGATTTATTGACAGAAGCAGGCTTCAGAAGTGCATAATAACAAGCTCCTCCAAGCTAAAGGAGCATGTTCTAACTCAATGTGAGGAAGCTAAGAACCTTGATAAAAGGTTACAGGAACTGCTAACTAATATAACCAGTTTAGAGAATACAAATGACCTGATGGAGCTGAAAAACACAGCACAATATCTTTGTGAAGCATACACAAGTATCAATAGCCGAATCGATCAAGTGGAAGGCAGGGTATCAGAGATTGAAGATCAGCTTAATGAAATAAAGCATGAAGACAAGATTAGAGAAAAAAGAATGAAAAGAAATGAACAAAAGCTCCAAGAAATATAGGACTATGTGAAAAGACCAAACCTACAATTGATTGGTATACGTGAAATTGATGGGGAGAATGGAACCAAGTTGTAAAACACACTCAACCCAGCAAGATGGGCCAACATTCAAATTCAGGAAATACAGAGAGCACCAGTAAGATACTCCTCAAGAAGAACAAGCTCAAGACACATAATTGTCAGATCCACCAAGGCTGAAATGAAGGAAAAAAAGTTAAGGGCAGCCAGGTAGAAAGGTCAGGTTACCTACAAAGGGAAGCTCATCAGACAAACAGTGGATCTCTCAGCAGAAACTCTACAAGCCAGAGGAGAATAGGGGGGTCAATAGTCAACATTCTTAAAGAAAAGAATTTTCAACCCAGAATTTCTTTTTTTTTCCTCAATTTTTTAAAATTGCATTTTAGGTTTTGGGGTACATGTGAAGAACATGCAAGATTGTTGCATAGGTAAACACATGGCAGTGTGATGTGCTGCCTTCCTCCCCATCACCTATATCTGGCATTTCTCTCCATGCTATCTCTCCCCAACTCCCCACCCCCCGCTGCCCCTCCCCTATTTCCCCCCTACAGACCCCAGTGTGTGATGCTCCCCTTCCTGTGTCCAGGTGATCTCATTGTTCAACACCCACCTATGAGTGAGACCATGCAGTGTTTGATTTTCTGTTCTTGTGTCAGTTTGCTGAGAATGATGTCAACCCAGAATTTCATATCCAACCAAATTAAGCTTCATAAGAGAAAAATAAATAAAATCCTTTACAGACAAGCAAATTCTGAGGGATTTTGTCACCACCAGACCTGCCTTACAAGAGCTCCTGAAGGAAGTACTAAATATAGAAAGGAAAAAACAGTACCCGCCACTGCAAAAACATACCAAAATATAAAGACTAATGACACTACAAAGAAACTGCTTCTGTGCAAAATAACCTAACATCAAAAGCTAACATCATGATGACAGAATCAAATTTACACATAACATTATTAACCTTAAATGTAAATAAGCTAAATGCCCCAATTAAAAGACAGAGACTGGGCCAGGGGTGGTGGCTCCCACCTGTAATCCCAGCACTTTGGGAAGCTGAGGCGAGCAGATCACCTGAGGTTGGGAGTTTAAGACCAGCCTAACCAACATGGAGAAACCCCATCTCTACTAAAAGTACAAAATTAGCTGGGCATGGTGGCACATGCCTGTAATCCCAGCTCCTTGGGAGGCTGAGGCAGGAGAATTGCTTGAACCATGGTGGCGGAGGTTGTGGTGGGCCGAGATCATGACATTGTACTCCAGATGGGGCAACAAGAGCAAAACTCTAACTGAAAAAACAAAAAACAAAACAAAACAAAAGACACAGACTGGCAAATTGGATAAACAGTCAAGACCCATCAGTGTGCTGTATTCAGGAGCCCCATCTCATGTGCAAAGACACACATAGGCTCAAAATAAAGGGATGGAGGAAGATTTACCAAACAAATGAAAAGTTAAAAAAAAAAAGAGGGGGGCGCGGTTTGCAATTCTAGTCTCTGATAAAACAGACTTTAAACCAACAAAGATCAAAAAAGACAAAGCCGGGCATTCATAATGGTAAAGGGATCAACGCAAAAAGAAGAGCTAACTATCCTAAATATGTTTGCACCCAATACAAGAGCATGCAGATTCATAAAGCAAGTTTTTATATACCTACAAAGAGACTTAAACTCCCACACAATAATAGTGGGAGACTTTAACATCCACTGTCAATATTAGATCAATGAGATAGAAAATTAACAAGGATATTCAGAACTTAAATTCACCTCTGGACCAAGTGAACCTAACAGACATCTACAGGACTCTCCACCCCAAATCAACAGAATATACATTCATCTCAGCACCACACAGCACTTATTCTAAAATTGACCACATAATTGGAAGTAAAACACTCCTCAGCAAATGCAAAAGAACAGAAATCATAACCGTCTCTCAGACCACAGTTCAAGCAAATTAGAAGTCAAGATTAAGAAACTCATTCAAAACCACACAACTTCATGGAAACTTAACAACCTACTCCTGAATGACTACTGGGTAAATAACAAAATTAAGGCAGAAATAAATAAGTTCTTTGAAACCAATGAGAACAAAGACACAACATACCAGAATCTCTGGGACACAGGTAAGGCAGCATTTAGAGGGAAATTTAAAGCACTAAGTGCCCACAGGAGAAAGTGAGAAAGATCTGAAATCAACACCCTAACATCACAATTAAAAGAACTAGAGAAGCAAGAGCAAACAAATTCAAAAGCTAGCAGAAGGCGAGAAATAACTAAGATAAGAGCACAACTGAAGGAGATAAGGACATGAAAAACCCTTCAAAAAAAGTCAATGAATCTAGGAGATGGTTTTTTGAAAAGATTAACAAAATAGACCACTAGCCAGACTAATAAAGAAGAAGAGAGAGAAGAATCAAATCAATACAATAAAAAAACAATAAAAGAGATATTACCACTGATCCCACAGAAATACAAACTACCGTCAGAGAATACTATAAACACCTCTATGCAAATAAACTAGAAAATCTAGAAGAAATGTATAAATTCCTGGAGACATACACCCTCCCAAGACTAAACCAGGAAGAAGTCAAATCCCTGAATAGACCAATAACAAGTTCTGAAATTGAGGCAGTAATTAATAGCCTACCAACCAAAAAAAGCCCAGGACCAGATGAATTAACAGCTGAATTCTACCAGAGGTACAAAGAGGTGCTGGTACCATTCCTTCTGAAACTATTCCAAACAACAGAAAGAGGGACTCCCCCCAACTTACTTTATGAGGCCAGCATCATCCTGATACCAAAACCTGGCAGAGACACAACAAAAAGAAAATTTCAGGCCAATATCCCTGATGAACATCAATGTGAAAATCTTCAATAAAATATTGGCAAACTGAATCCTGCAGCACATCTAAAAGCTTATTCACCATGATCAAGTTGGCTTCATCCCTGGGATGCAAGCCTGGTTCAACAGATGCAAATCAATCAACGTAATCCATCACATAAACAGAACCAATGACAAAAACCACATGATTATCTCAACAGAAACAGAAAAGGCCTTCGATAAAATTCAGTATGCTTTCATGCTAAAACACTCAATAAACTAGGTATTGATGGAACATATCTCAAAATATTAAGAGCCATTTATGACAAACCCACAGCTGATATCATACTTAATGGGCAAAAGCTGGAAGCATTCCCTTTGAAAACCAGCACAAGACAAGGACGCCCTCTCTCACCACTCCTATTCAACATAGTATTGTAAGTTCTGGCCAGAGCAATCAGGCAAAAGAAATAACGGGTGTTCAAATAGGAAGAGAGAAAGTCGAATTGTCTCTGTTTGCAGATGACATGATTGTATATATAGAAACACCCATGGTCTCAGCCCAACAATTCCTTAAGCTGATAAGCAACTTCAGCAAAGTCACAGGATACAAAATCAATGTGCAAAAATCACAAGCATTCCTATAAACCAATAATAGACAAGCATAGAGCCAAATCATGAATGAATTCCCATTCACAGTTGCTACAAAGAGAATAAAATACCTAGGACTACAACTTACAAGGGACGTGAAGGACCTCTTCAAGGAGAACTACAAATCACTGCTCAAGAAAAGAAGAGAGCACACAAACAAATGAAAAAACATTCCATGCTCATGGATAGGAATAATCAATATTGTGAAAATGCCCAAAGCAATTTATAAATTCAGTGCTATTCCAATCAAGCTACCATTGACTTTCTTCACAGAATTAGAAAAAAAAACTACTTTAAATTTCATATGAAACCAAAAAAGAACCTGTATAGCCAAGACAATCCTAAGCAAAAAGAACAAATCTGGAGGCATCATGCTACCTGTCTTCAAACTATACTACAATGCTACCATAACCAAAAACAGCATGGTACTTGTACCAAAACAGATATATAGACCAAAGGAACAGAACAAAGTCCTCAGAAATAACACCACACATCTATGACCATCTGATCTTTGGCAAACCTGACAAAAACAAGCAATGGGGAAAGGGTTCCTTGTTTAATAAATGATGTCAGGAAAACTGGCTAGCCATATGCAGAAAACTGAAACTGAACCCCTTCCTTACAACTTATACAAAAATTAACTCAAGATGTATTGAAGACTTAAACGTAAGACCTAAAACCATAAAAATCCTATAAGAAAACCTTGGCACTGCCATTCAGAACATAGGCATAAGCAGACTTCATAACTAAAACACCAAAAGCAATGGCAACAAAAGCCAAAATTGACAAAAGAAACTATTATCAGAGTGAACAGGCAGCCTACAGAATGAGAGAAAATTTTTGCAATCTATCCATCTGACAAAGGGCTAATATCCAGAATCTACAAGGAACTTCAACAAATTTACAAGAAAAAAACAACTCCATCGAAAACTGGGCAAAGGATATGAACAGACACTTCTCAAAAGAAGACATTTATGTGGCCAACAACATATGAAAAAAAGCTCCTCATCACTGGTCATTAGAGAAATGCAAATCAAAACCACAGTAAGATACCATCTCACGCCAGTTAGAATGATGATCATTAAAATGTCAGGAAACAACAGATGCTGGAGAGCATGTGGAGAAACAGGAACACTTTTGCATTTTTGGTAGGAGTATAAATTAGTTCAACCATTGTGGAAGACAGTGTGGTGATGCCTTAAGAAATACCATTTAACCCAGCAATCCCATTACTGGGTATATACCCAAAGGATTATAAATCATTCTATTATAAAGACACATGCACACTTATGTTTATTGTAGCACTATTTACAATAGCAAAGACTTGGAACCAAACAGAATGCCCGTTAATGATAGACTGGACAAGGAAAATGTGGCACATATACATAATGGAATACTATACAGCCATAAAAAATAATGAGTTCATGTCCTTTTCAGGGATATGGATGAAGCTGTAAACTATCATGCTCAGCAAACTAACACAGAAACAGAAAACCAAACACTGCATGTCCTCACTCGTAAGTGGGAGTTGAACGACAAGAACACATGGACACAGGTAAGAGAACATCACACACACTGGGGCCTGTCACGGGGTGGGGGGCAAGGGGAGGGAGAGCATTAGGACAAATACCTAATGCATGTGGGACTTGAAACCTAGATGATGGGTTGATGGGTGCAGCAAACCACCATGGTTCATGTATACCTATGTAAGAAACCTGCAAGTTCTGCACATGTATCCCAGAACTTAAAGTATAATGAGAAAAAAAAAAAGTGATGCAATCTAAATGGACATAAAGGTTAGCATAAAAACATTCTTCAATTATACACACTTAAGGTGGGGAGAGAGGAAAATCTCATACACATTCCCAAACAGGAAAGGAAAAGTAATTACAATTGACCATGTAAAAGTTATTGTTTTTCTTTTTCTAATGGGTTCTGGGTGGTGGTTGTTTTATCTCTGAATTTTATAAAATAATTTAGTTAGGTAAACAATTGGTCTTGCTGAAATAGAGTAGAAAGTTAGACACATTGGGTCAGGGATGAAAATGGCTGCTATGTATTTACTGAATATATTTAGCATTTGGGCCTAATTGTGTACACCTCACAGTCCCAGAGAGGGAAAAAAAACCTCCTGCTCTTGTAGAAATAACTCAAAGCTGTGAGTCACAATACCTAGATGATGGATTGATGAAGGTGGAAACCATCATTCTCAGCAAACTAACACAGGAACAGAAAACCAAACACCGAATGTTCTCACTCTTAAGCGGGAGTTGAACAATGAGAACACATGGACACAGGGTAGGGAACATCACACACTGGGAATTGCAGTTCTGATTGTGCCACTTAACTGCAGGCAAAACTCTGCTCTCACTTTCTTAATTTCTTTAGCTTGTTTACCTTTTGGGTGAAGATCTTAAACCTTGTTCACCTTTTGGAATTTGTTAGGATCAAGTGAAATAATGCACAAACAGTGTTGTTCAAAGTTAAAAATACTGTAAAAAATCAGTATTCCTAAGTGCATGTCATTCATCATTCTGTTTTATACCTTGGAAGATAAACAAAACTTCCTACAAATAGCAAAGGGACAATCTAATGCCTGATGCTAGTAAGAATGGAAAGGACAATCCCAATTTAACTTGATTTTTTTTTTTTTTCTGAGACAGAGTCTTGCTCTGTCACCCAGGCTGGAGTGCAGTGGCATAATCTCAGCTCACTGCAACCTCCGCCTCCCCAGTTTAAACAATTCTCTGCCTCAGCCTCCTGAGTAGCTGGTTATAGGTGCGTACCACCACACCCAGCTAATTTTTTGTATTTTTAGTAGAGATGGAGTTTCACCATCTTGGCCAGGCTGGTCGTGAACTCCTGACCTTGTGATCCACCCGCCTTGGCCTCCCAAAGTGCTGGGATTACAGATGTGAGCCACCACTCCCGGCCCAACTTGATTTTTATATACGTAAAAATACTAAAACAAATCAACAAAATAATATACTATTAATCCTCTAAGAAGGTACCAACTCCTGGCTCAGGTAGCAATTAGTATGGCTTCTTGAAGAGAAATGACACCAAATAAGTTCATTGCATGACATGATAACAGGCTTCTCACATAAGGAGGAAAAATAGATAAGTCTGCTTCAGCTACAGTTCGAATGATTACAAATATTTAACATGGTTAAAGAAAAACTAATAAATCTTTACGTTCATGTTCCTCTTCTCAGTCTATGACTAATAATTGTTTATTGGTTTAGGCAAAGCTTTTGGCATTAGCCTTATGCTAAAGTGTAAGGGTGTCTAAAGTAATAAATGGGAAATTAAATATTAAAAGTTTTTAAAAGTTGAAGATACAGTTGTAAAGTACTATGCATGCACATATACACACACACAAACACACCAAGAAACCAAATGTAATATAGTAGGAAGAACTCTTTACATTAGGAGTCAGTATTTCTGCATTCTACCCTAGAACTAAAGACTCTTGTTTGGTAACTGTACATCTAGCTCTGGTACTCTATTGAAAGACGGTCCAACCTCAAATAGCAAATGGACATTTCCCAGATACCTGTGGAATATCCTGAACTTTCAGCACTTTTCCCTTGGGGAGAAAAGAAGAATGTGTATCACAAGAATCTGCCACTTTAGAAATTTAGCTAGATTGAGACTTTCCATTGTAATTTCTGTAGCATGCTTGCACTTCTAGGACAGGGCATGTTTCCACGGTTCTGCTGTCAAATGAATTTGGGAAACACTTCCCACTCTAACCTTGCCCTCTTGAAAAGTCACATTGTCCATTGGCTTATTAAAGGCTCTAAAAATTCTGCATAAGCTTGTGTAATACAATGTATTCACCCACAGGATGATTTTCACCAATACCTGTTTCTATACTTTTGAGATACATTAGCTTAAATGATAAGATCCTACAGAGGAAGTGCTCAAGATATGAATCACAAGGCCAGCACTCAAAGGACAATGATCATTGATAAACCATTCTGTGAATGGTGACCCAAAGTGAGTGATCAGACTGATGCTTACATTAAATATTTTTTTAAACACATGGTCTTGCTCTGTCACACAGGCTGGAGTGCAGTGGCATAATCAATCATAGCTTACTGTAACCTTGAACTCCTGTGCTCAAGTGATCCTCCCACTTCAGCCTCCTGAGTAACTAGCACCACAAGTGTGTGCCATCATGCCTGGCTAATTTTTTACTTTTATTTTTGTAGAAACAGGGTCTTAACATGTTGCCCAGGCTGGCCTCTAACTCCTGGACTCAAGCAGTCCTCCCAGCACTGGGATTATAGGCATGTGCCACAGTGTCCAGCCTGAAGCTTAAGTTATTCATGGACTCTTTTTAAGGTCCCAAATGAAGGTAATGGGAGCATGTTCTTATAACATTTGAAGATGGTACTAAGCTAAATCTATGTTATAAAAACTTTTTATACTAGCCATAAGGTAAGTTCAGCCAACTGGACAGAATTGAGCCTTTTTAACAGACCCAAGAAGTTTATTACACAAACACTCACATTTACACGTATAAATTCAGTGTATCTATACGTGGAGGCTGTAATTGAAATGAATGACCAAGGTTATGGGCTTGCTAATTCCCTGGATAAAAGAATAACAATTCAAAATTATAATTAAACACTAAACCAATAGTAAAGTAGAAGAAACAAGTATATGGTGGGATGAGAAGATTAGTAGCTTTGTCTTTGACATTTAACTTGAATTGGCCACAGCCTTATAGTCAGAATGAAGTTCTCAGAAAGAGACCTGAAAGCCTTCCTTGACTGTCTCCTATCCTTTCACCTCTATTCCAACTATCACCAAGTTTCACCAGAAGCAGAATCTCCTTTTCCTTGCAAATTCCATTACCATGTCCTATGCCAGACCACATCTCTTCACTCCTGGCCAATCTAGCCTTCTCTAGGCTCCCCATTTTGAATTACTCTTGCATACATTCCTGTCAAAGTAACCTTACTAAAGCACCATTTATAATATTCTCTAGCCAACCTAACTACCATAGACCTCAGTGACCTCTACAAACTGAGAGTACCCATAGTATTTATAATTATATCCATACAGCTTAACATTAAAATATTCTCAGATAGTTTCATTTAAGTTCATTTTGTCTTCCTTGAGGAAAAAGTTTCTCTCATATTTCTTGGCAGCTACTATAACACCTAACACAAGGTGTTCAAGACCAATTCTCAGATTCAAGTCCTACCCAATTAGGACTACTTTAACTGTCTGGTAGAATATTCTGCTCTGTGCCAGGAAAAGGTAGGTTGCCATTCATTTATCCATTCACTCATCAGACATTTTCAGGCAATCTCTGTATGCAACACACTGTGCCAGGCAATAGATACAAAGATGTATATCCTGCCTTCAAGGATATTGTGGGGGACTCAGACAAGTACATCATGGTGAGGACTAGATAGAAGTATATATGAGTGCTTAAGGGCAGCCAGGGGAGACACTTGAAATCAGACACTGGAAATAGGGCTAGAACATCATTGTCCATCGTGTGTTTCCCAGAGTGCTAGCCTTTAAGATTCCCCATGGATAAAAAAAGTTCTATGGTCAAATAAATGTGAGAAACCCTGGATGCTGTCATTCCCCCTCTCAAAGACCTACCCATTAGCACATTAATGCCTGAAAGCAGTCCTGCAGTAGAAACCTGTGGGAAACCCAGGGAATTAAATATAAATTTCCTAACCATCAGGAGAACAGTGGTAGTTGAAACTTTCTGGATGGGTAACGTCACTGAGGAACTGAGGGAAAAGAACAGAGGGGCCAGCCACAGCCAAGGATGAGGAAAGTATCAACATTTAAGGGTGGAATGGAAAGAGTGGCCCATGAGGGAGGCTAAGATGAACTGCCCAGGGATGTAGAAAGAAATCCAAAACAAAACAGAAAACCAGGGTAAAAGGGAGAGGAGAGAATTTCAAGGAAGGGTTGGCCAGAAACATCAGAGTCTCAGATGAAAAATTGGCATGTCTGCTGGATTTAACAATCAAGAGGTTATCAGGGACATTGGTGGGAGTGTTATCAGGGGAACACTGGGAGAGAGGGAGCTTGCAGTGAACTGAGGCTGTGAGGAAGTGAGAATAGTAAGTATAGACCAGCCTTCTGAGAAAAGTGGCTATGAAGGGATGGGAATAACATGAGAAGAGACAGAGAGAGATGTGGTGTTGAAGGAGAGTTATTCGGCAATGAGGAGATTTGAAACTCCTCGTTGTATTCTACGGGAAAAGAGCCAAACAGAGAGGAAAGGTTAAGATAGGAACTTGGGGGAAGGATGCCTGATAGGACTCAATAACTGAGAAGACAGGAAGGAGGGAAGGTAAATCACAGTGAGGTGGAATTAGCCACAGACAGAAAGAGGGCAACCTTTTCTAATAGGCAAGAAAAAAAGAAGAAAAATGGGTAGGAGAAAATTATTAATAATAACATTAATTTATATTCATTGAGGACCTGCTCTGTGCCAGGCACTGTACTAGGTGGTTTGCAGAGTGTTGAGAAAGGCAGCCTCATGCACAGTCTCTGGATCCTCATTCAGCTACATAAGGATGGGCATGAGCCTGGAACACTTCCTAACCAAGATATGAACAGCCTACGCAGCCTGTACTGGACTTATCACTTTGGGTAGGAATATCTTTCCCTGTTGCAGACTCCAGGAATATTCCTGGCCTCTGTGACGTGTGTATCTCGGTGGCCCTCAGATGCATCCAAAGCTTTCAATATTTCAGACTCCACAGGGGAGGAGGAGTCCTTCCTCTGCGGCAGATGGAAGGGGTGCACACAGGCACATTGTTCTGCGTGGGCTGCTGGGAGAGATGTGCTAGCCATAGGGGACTGAGGCACACTGTTGTAGTTGATGTTGCGCTGTCTCTTCCCTATGGAAAGGGTTGTGTTTTCCTTGGTAACTCCTATATCAAGGTGCAATGGGAAGAAGTGGAGTCCTCCTCTGGAATTAGTGACCAATGCACAGTGTTCTGCTCAACACATAAGTTGTCCCATTTAATCATTACAGTAATACCTTAGGGTAGGCACTAATATCATCCCAATTCTACAGATGAAGAAAGAGCAGTAGGTCTAAAGACGCAAGTCAGGTTAAGAAATATTTTTTGCCTAGTGAGTACTTTCTCAGAAAGAAGCTCTTCCTTGGTGGTCTCAATTTTTCCGATCAAAGTAACTGAAGTAGGAGGCAAGACTATTTCTTGAGAGTGAGGCAGGGAGGTGGCAAGGGAAGGATGTCTGAGGAAAGCAGTCACTATTGTAATAGCTGCAGAGGAGAATGAGAGTACGTGCTAAGTAAAGACCTATTTGAGAACCTAGCCAACACTGAAACACATACTTCAGTAGAGGCTTCAATTTCCATAGTTTGTGGCAGCCCACCCCTGCCACCCCCATCTGCTATGCCAGGAACTAGTTAGGAAGGCTGGGAAAAGATAGATTGAGACTTGCATGCTTTTTTCAAAGAAGCACATACATCCTTAGAAATGACTACCAATATATACAAGATGATTGATCCCAAATGCTCTACTATAGATATAAGCAAAGTACTGCTAGGGTACAGAGGATGCAGAGGAATTCATTCTGATAGGAAATTAGAGAAGTATGAGGATATGAATGACATTTAAACTTTTCTTAGCGTAAAATTTGAGCAGTTTTCAAGCCTGAGCTACTGAGAAATGAATTAACAGCACAAAAGGCAAAGCATGTTTGCAGGGGAAACAATAAGTTCAGTTTTCAGACGTTGATTTTGAAATGCCTACAGTTGCAACACACAGAAATGTTTGGATTTGGAAGTTATCACCTACAAGTAGTAGTTCAAGCTTCACACACAAAGTTGCTGGCATGCAGAGAGAGTAAAGATATCATAAAGCTATCTTGTAATCTCATCACAAATAAGGACAGATACAAGAGTGCCAATAGGTACGAGAGCAGAGTTCTCTGGCAATGAAATCAAGAGGAAAAAAAACCTGGGATTCTTTAAGTCATGGAGTGGGTAGAAAGCTAATGATACAGGCAGCCCTTAGGAGTGATTAGGAGATTGCAACAGAAACTTTAAAAGCGTTTAAGATTAAGCAAGGGAGGTGCCACTTGGCAGAATTGCTTTTTTGACCTTTGTTTTTCTTTTTACAAGTTTGCCTGGATCCAGCCTTGCAGGAGATTATAGCAAAAGTATTCTAGGTTCAATGGCAAGGTCAAGATGACTGGGCAAGCCCCTGAGAAACTAATGCTAATGTCTCACTTTTTTTTTAACCTTTCTGCTGCCTTCATTGTACTTTATTGTACAGTGCTCTCCCACTCCCAGAGATATTACCTCGCATGTCCCTCTTTGCCCTCAAAATCTTTTTTTCCCTTTGAGACAGGGTCTTTCTCTGTCACCCAGAATGGAGTGTAGTGGCACAATCACAGCTTACTGCAGACTCAACCTCCAAGGGTCAAGCGATCCCCCCGCCTCAGCCTCCTGAGTAGCTGGAACCACAGGTGCACACCACCACGCCCAGCTAATTTTGTATCTTTTTTGTATTTTTGGTTTGGGGTTTTTGTTGTTGTTGTCGTTTTTTTCTTTTGTAAAGACAGGTTTTGTCATGCTATCACGCTGATCTTGGAACTCCTGCCTTCAAGCAACTCCCCACCTCAGCCTCCCAATGTTCTGGGATTACAGATGAGAGCCACAGTGCAAGGCCCCAAAATACATTTTAAATATAAAGAAACCCAAAAATAACAATTTTGTAAAAGAAAATTAGTATACTCTTTTGCAGTAAAATCTAAACCCTGCGTATCTTTGTGTCTAGTTAAATCCTGGGCTTACAGCTAAAATTCAAATGAGAAGGCAACCAAAGAATACTTTAGGAATTAACCCCTGGAAGTAAGACTAGGCAAAAGGCACCTCAACCACATCTGCCAAGTATCTAAAGAACTGATAGGCGCCACATCCTTTATCTACATTTGCACCTACACATGAATGTAGACCTTTTTTTTTTATTAATATCACTCGTCATAACAAAATAAGGATACAGTGATCCAATTTCAACACTGTCTAAAAGAACTCAAGCTGGGTGCAATGGCTCACACCTGTAATCCCAGCACTCTGGGAGGCTGAGGCAAGTGGATTGCTTGAGCTCAGGAATTGAAGAGCAGCTTGGGCAACATAGTGAGACCTGGTCTGTACAAAAAATAAAATTAGCCAGGTGAGGTGGTGCAAATCTGTGATCCTAGCTACTTGGGATGCTGAGGTAGGAGGATCACCTGAGCCTGGGAGACTAAGACTTCAGTGAGCCATGATCATGCCACTGCATTCCAACCTAGGCAACAACAGAGTGAGACACTGTTTCAAAAAAAAAAAAAAAAAAAAATGCAGTTGGAGCACAAGGGGCAAAGTGGAGCAAGAAAAAGGGAAAACAGGAAAGGAAAGGCCTCCTTCACTGGCTGCCTTTGTCCTGAAACCTCCTTTATTTGAGTTACTAAGATGGGGTTCTAGAAGATGGTTTCTATAAGAAACCATTGAAATCATTAACTGAACTGGATAATCTATTCCATTATGACTTGGATAGGCTCTGACCCTCACACATGGCCCAGGGAGAACGAGAAACTGAAGAAAGCAGTTTTTATGGCAAAAAAATTTTTTTAATAAGCAAGGACATATCTAGCTTGGTGAGCCAATCTTTTGCATGAGAGACAGCTTTGGCAGAAAATACGTATGGCTGCATTTTTAAAAAATCTAAATGAAACAGCTTTCTTTTACTAAGTCTGTTGAGTGAAATGTGTATGTTTTTGCAGTATATATTAACTACGCTATTAAGTAGAAAAATATCAGTAGCAAATTGGCACAGCTTCTTAGGCTCTTAATATGTATGCCTAGTGTTCCATTACAGGTATTGATCGACTTACCACCTATGCAACTTAAGACCATTCGACTTTACGACCACAATCGCTAGCCACGACTGTTCCATGTCTGGCAGCACAAACGTTGCCCAGCTGGGCGTACGACAGTGCGGACCAGCTTCCGGCAGCACTACCATCTCCACGTGCACCATTTCAACTGTACATATAGCCTACTCAACTTACGACCAAATCGTGTTACGACCAGTCCGCGGTCCCAACCGTGGTCGTAAGTCGAGCACTCACTGTATTGGAATGCTAAGCTTGTGGGAGTTATTTATGGCTACTGCTCAAGGTCATCGCCAAGGTCTGATTTTTCACACAAAGAAATTTGCAACCTCTGGCATAAATGGGTTAATTGTTAATATCTGGGCATAGCTGAAAAGTAGCAAAACAGATGCTGTTTTCAGATTTTTTAGTTTGATTAGCAGCATCAGGGAACTGGCATGGTGAGGGTGGTTGGGGTTCAGAAAAGGAAAAGAAAGCTGGAAGGGGAAAGAAACATAAATACGTGAAATGATAACTGAGATATTCAAATTTTCTATATTTCTTGTCTTTTGAAAGAGACACAACTTAAGTTTTATGGGATTTCATTAGAATCTTTTTAATGAATTCAGAAAAACACCTTAAAACCTATCTAGGCTGACCCACCAAAGAGTAAAATCAATTGCTGTCTTTCCTCTGTATCTCTCTCTGACACACAAACACATCATTAATAGTTTCTGAGGTTCATTTTTAGTTTATTTTTATTTCTACTGTACAAAAGCCTAGGATTATACTCCTTTTTATGTGTCTTAGAAGGGTGAGGTAAAATGTTAAGGAAATTAACCTGCAAAGTGACATACAAAATCTACCCGCTAAGTGAAATACAAAATCTACCCCTACGATTAATAGTTTATACTTTTATGTTGTCTTGAATTACGTGGATAAGTAAGAAGGCTTTTTTCCAAAAAAGATATATATGTAGTTCAAGACAGCATGGGCAAATGGCAAAATCCCATTTCTACAAGAAATAAGAAAAAAATAGCCAAGCATGGTGGTGCACACTTATAGGGCCAGCTACTCAGGAGGCTAAGATGGGAGGATGACTGGAGCCCAGGAGGTGGAGTTTGCACTGAGCCAAGATTGCGCCACTGCACTCCAGCCTGGGAAACAGAGCCAGACCCTTTCTTAAATTAATTAATTGTTAATTAAAATGTTTAAATATATATCTATGTGTATGATATGTATGGCAATCAATAGGTTGGCAAGAATAATAAAAGGCTGCACATTTACAAAGAGCCAAAAGAGAGCCTGAGAATAAAAATGGGACTGAAGTGGTTTCAGCTTCAAGACCAGCAACCATTTCAAACAACAGTCTGCTCTTTCAACTGAAAATATGAGAAATGGAGTAGCAAAAATGAATGCCCTCCTTGATTGTCCAAATATCTGTGGGATAATTAAAGTGCCCTTCATCCTTTTTAATGGGAGCCCACTGCTTCGCTCTATGCAAATGAAGGTAGGATCCTTTCAAACAATACAAACAGGAGAAGGAGATCATATATATAATATTATATCATACCTATATTACATAGAATGTTCTTTTCTGATTATAAAGTAGTTCATGAGAAAAATACTCATAAAATATTTAAAATTGATGATTTTAGAAAAATTGGAATGTACAAAAAAGATTTAAAAAGAAAATAAAATATATTAATTAATTATTAATAAAACTGTTTTATTTAAATTTTTTAATTTAAAAAAATATTTATTTTTAAAATTATTAAAATATATGACTTTAATTTATATCATAATTCTACTATCCAGAAAGATATGCTAATAATATTTTGCCATATTTCTTCCTAGTAATTTTTCTTTAATGCTAGACTATCTTTGCTTAGTACAAGAAAATACTCTCCTTTGATGCTTTCAGCACTGATAGATAGTAAATGAATTAAAAACACTAACATAAAAGACAGAGAAACAATAATTGCACTCAACTGAACTGTGGGAAGCTGTACCAGCCTTTACAACTAAGTATTCAAGGAAACAAAGCAGTTGTGAGAAATCAGCAGAGTGGCGTGGAAAGAACACACAGAAGACTCGTTCCTAATACTGTCTTACTGTTACCTCCCTCCATAACCTTGGGAAAATCATTTTCCTTCTCTAGGATTCATTTTCTTTATCTCTGAAATAGGAGATGGCAGCTCAGCATATGCACAAACATTATAAGATATTTTGCCCTTTGCTGGAGACTGAGGATGATGGGCAGGAAGCTTCCAATCTAATCTAGTAAGTTTTGCAATTTAGAAATGAAAAACTGGGTAACATTTTATGATGTCCCTGAAATAGACCCTGAAGTTTAGAAGAAGATGATTTTCAAATTCTTGGCCTACTGAAGTGGACAAAATGCTACCAAAGTTCCTCAGACTCTGAAATTCTGTAATTTATTCTCATCAATTTATTGTTGCCTTGCTTTGTTTCTGGTTTATGGTGAGGCTGAAAAAATTTAAGGAAAGTATCTCAATTTAAATGAATTACTAATTGAATTAGTAATTGATACATTTACAGATAAAACTGATTCTTCTAGATCAATGCTGTCCAATAGGACTTCTATGATAATAGAATGTCCCATAACTATGCTGTCCAATGGGTAACCAATAGCCCTATGGGGCACTAGAAATACAGCACTTGAAAGTCAGAAACTAAATTTTTAATATTTAATTAATTTAAATCTAAATATCTATATGTGGGTAATGGACACCATATTAGAGAGTACAGTTCTAGATGATTCTGTGCGGAGGCTGGTTGGATGCCAAATATACTATTCTGGCCGTGACAAGAGAAGCTCATCTAACTAGAGTGACTCATCTTTTTAATCTCAGGTTTATTATAATTATATTAGTTATCAAGACCAAGGTTATTGCTATAACAAATGAGAAAATCTGTAGACTTGCCATGGAAACCCTATTGGAGAAACACAGATTTCTATGTCAATCTCTGTCCAGGATACCCTACCAAATGCCCTATAAGTAAAAACTCCTGAAACCACAATTTTTTCTGACTAATAGAATTAGGAGACTGTGACTATTGTCTATTGTTCTTAAGCAAGCCATCTGGGGCCCTTCCAAGAAGTAGTCTGAATATCTGTTATAAGGAAAGAGAATAATACAGTGTCTAAAAGCCCTTGATTGAAAATTTGTTTTTTGATAAATATGTTTTTATCTAAAGGCTCTTTGTCAAAAATCCTTCCTTGGGATTATGCTTGCTGACTTTTTGGATATGTTTCTATTTTTTAAAAAAAAGGAAAAAGAAGAAAAGATGAGGGAAAAATTCCCATCAGGGTTTCAAATAAAGAAGTTTATGATGAGATGTTACCATTGGCCTTTAATTTCTGCCCCAATTGGAATACTAAGGGAGTCCAACCATTGCCCATGCCCCTTTTGCAATTGTTATTTCCAGGGCCTTGGTTAACTATTACTCCTAGCCCAAATCCTAGTGAGCTCTACTAGCTGCAGAGGCCACTGTTTGCAAGAGCAGATATGCAGAAGATCCCTGGCCAGCCTTCTCATACCTACCTTTATTGCCATGTGGAGACAATAGAATCATTAAAAGTTATGGGCTGGGCATGATGGTTAACACCTGTAATCCCAGCACTTTGGGAGGCCAAGACGGATGGATCACTTGAGTCTAGGAGTTTGAAACCAGTCTGGGCAACATGGTGAAACCCCGTCTCTACCAAAAAAAAAAAAAAAATTATCCAGGCTTTATTGAACACGCCTGTGGTTCCAGCTACTCAGGAGGCTGAGGTGGGAGGATCACCTGCACCTGAGAGGTCAAGGCTGTGTGAGCCAAGATCACGCCACTGCACTCCAGCCTGGGTGACACAGTGAGACATTATATATTTAAAACATCCTTTTCATAGACCAATGGAACAGAATAGAGAACCCAGAAATAAACTCAAATACTTGCAGGCAACTGATCTTCAACAAAGCAAACAAAAACATAAAGTGGGGATTGGACACCCTTTTCAACAAATGGTGCTGGGATAATTGGCAAACCACGTGTGGCAGAATGAAACTGGATCCTCCTCTCTCACCTTATACAAAAAATCAACACAAGATGAATTAAGGACTTAAATCTAGGACCCGAAACTATAAAAATTCAATAAGATAACATTGGAAAAACCCTCTAGACATTGACTTAGGCAAGGATTTCATGACCAAGAACCCAAAAGCAAATGCAATAAATACAAAGATAAACAGTTGGGACTCAATGAAACTAAAGAGCTTTTGCATGGCAAAAGGAACAGTCAGTGGAGTAAACAGACAACCTACAGAGTAGGAGAAAATCTTCACATCTGACCAAGGACTAATATCCAGAATCTACAATGAACTCAAACAAATCAGTAAGAAAAAACAAACCATCCCATCAAAAAGTGGGCTAAGAACATGAATAGATAATTCTCAAAAGAAGATACACAAATGGCCAACAAAAGTATGAAAAAAATGCTCAATATCGCTAATGATCAGGGAAATGCAAATCAAAACCACAATGCAATATGACCTTACTCCTGCAAGAATGGCAATAATCAAAAAATTAAAAAACAGTAAATGTCAGGGTGGATGCAGTGATCAGGAACACTTCTATACTGCTGGTGGGAATGTAAACTAGTGCAGCCACTATGGAAAACAGTATGGAGATTCCTTAAAGAATAAAAGTAGAACTACTGTTTGATCCAGCAATCCCACTACTGGGTATCTACCCAGAGGAAAAGAAGTCATTATACAAAAAAGATACTTGCACATGCATGTTTATAGCAGCACAATTTGCAGTTGCAAAATCGTGGAGCCAAACCAAATGCCCATGAATCAATGAGTGGATAAAGAAACTATGATATAGGCCAGGAGCAGTGGCTCACGCCTGTAATCCCAGTACTTTGGGAGGCCAAGGCAAGCGAATCACCTGAGGTCAGGAGTTCAAGACCAGCCTGGCCAACATGGCGAAACCCTGTCTCTACTAAAATTACAAAAATTAGCTGGGCATGGTGGCATGCGCCTGTAATCCCAGCTACTCGGGAGGCTGAGAGAGGAGAATTGCTTGAACCCAGGAGGCGGAGGTTGCAGTGAGCCTAGGTTGCGCCACTGCATTCCAGCCTGGGTGACAAGAGTGGGACACTGTCAAAAAAAAAAAGAAAGGAACTGTAATATATATATTACATACATGTATGATGGAATACTGCTCAGACATAAAAATGAATGAATTAATGGCATTTGCAGTGATCTGGATGAGTTCGAGACTATTATTCTAAATGAAGTAACTCAAGAGTGGAAAACCAAACATCATACGTTCTCACTGACATGTGGGAGCTAAGCTATGAGGACGCAAAAGCATAAGAATGATACAGTGGACTTTGGGGATTTGGGGAGAAGGTTGGGAGGGGTGAGGGATAAAAGACTACAAAAAGGGTGCGGTGTACACTGCTTGGGTGATGGGTGCACCAAAATCTCACAAATCACCGCTAAAGAACTTACTCATGTAAGCAAATACCACCTGTACCCCAGTAACCTATGGGGAAAAAAATTAAGTTTTAAAGGTATATTTATTTCTATGGTTAAAAAAAATTTTTTCCTTTTGTTATAGAAGACTGAGGTGCCTGGAAAAGAAGCCTGAGAATTGGCTGCCCTGGGGAAGGATCCTAGGAGGCTGGGGTTGAAGAAAGTTACATGAACCCACCTCCTTGGAGAGTGCTTGGTTTGCTGAATTGTTAGGAAAGTTGTTGAGAAACTGAGGACTGTAGTGAAGGGAGAATATTTGTTTTAGACAATAACATGCTGGTATGAATAAAACAGGTGGTGGCAATCAGTTCCTAATCGGGAGCCCAGAGAAAGGAATCCACATTTGGATCCTCTCTCAGTTTAATAAGATTCTTTGAAATATAGCAGGAATGCTCCCTGTTGACTTCAGTAAATGGCTTGCTTGCTTTTTTTCCCACTCAAATCTATACAGTATAGGCTTTTGGACCTTGATTTCAATACTATGTCAGACCAAAAGTTGCATTTAGAAAATCTCCATCTTATATAATCTCCTTATACTTTCAGTGAGAAAACAAAGATGCAGATTTGCCAAGAGTCAACCTGTTATTACTAGAATTCCTGTCCCAGAGCTTACTTCATATGACACGAAGTTCCTGTTTCCACAACAGCAGCCAAGCCCTATCTGCACCATTTCCTTCTCCTTTTTGTAATGACATAATAGAAGTTAGGGACTCTAAATAATTTGCACTGAGAGTATGTAGCCCTGAGAACCTTTATTATGTTTCACTTCAAGAAGTATTTACTGACTACAACGTCCAAGCCTTAACACTACTAATTGTTGCTCCAGCAGATAAAAGCCTCAAAGAGTCTCTCTAAAGGATTATTTCATCTCCACCCAAAACAAGAAGGCCTGGTAACTTGTACCAATATATTTCTTTCTTTCTTTTTTTTCTTTTTGAGATGGAGTCTTGCTCTGTTTCCTCCTGCCCTGAACACTGTTCCCCTGGCCTCAATACTAACTCCAGCTCCTGCCCTCACTCTTCCTTTAGCATTCACTTCAAATATGGCTTCTTTAAAGAATTCCTAATACCCCAGACTTTAGCTCTTCCCCTAGCATCTTCACTTCTTTACACTGCCTATTACAGTTGTAATAATGTAATTGGTTGCTGTTTAAAGACTGTGTCCCTAGTCAGAATATAAACTTTGTGAACTCAGAAGCTACGGCTGTCTTGTTCACTGCTTTGTCCACAGCATTTATCCCAATGCCCACCACACAATGGGATTCATTAAATATTTGATGAATGGATGGCCACGTTCATGTTGTAGAGATACATATGGCCTCTTCCTTGACTTGTGGGTTCTGAAATAGAAAGAATCTGGCCTGTTCCATATTGTATTGTTATTCTTTTAACTTTGGTTTGGTTTGATTATTTTTATCCTCTGTGTTTTTACATTTTATTTTGAAAAGGCATGAAAGAACTCTCAAGTGGAATTGCCTCTGGTAGTTGAAGCCACACCAGTGTTCTCAGAATATACCCTGTCCTTTCCAATTTCCTGCATATGCTGGAACCACCAACAGTCTTGGAGTAACAAGTCTTAAATTCTGATTCTCAGTCTGCTGAAGTAAGATCCCTCATGGCCCCAAACACATCCGCTTTCTCTCTGCAAGCCTGTCTGTTCTCATCAGAACTTCTCTCTTCTTCCTAAAGCATTTCATTTTCACCTCTGTTTAACCGTTATATTTTCTGGCTTTTTATTGTAGTTGTTTTGATAGCCATCTACCTAACCTACCAAACTCTGTTCTCTCTGAGGGCAGGTACACTGAGCAAATAAAACATCTGAATCACCTGTGTATTCTCAGCATCTAGCACAAAGTTAGGTGTTTATTAAACACAATTAATTTTTTCATTAGTATAGTAGCAAAGTGACTGGGGTAAAGTCCTTTAGTCTTATCATTTCCATTCATCAATTCCACCATATATCTCCCTCACTTCCGCCAAGAAGTACAGAGAATAAAGACATCCTATTCTCTTTTCCCTTCCTATGAAAGGTTTCCAAAATTACTGAGGAAGAAGAAAGAAGTGGGGAGGCTTATGTAAGCAGAGAACAAACAGAATTATGCCAATAAATACATACATTAGTTAAAGCCCTGAAGCTCTTCCTCAAATCGATGACAAAAAGTTCAGAGTGCCAGGAGCATCTGGCAAAGGGCATCGGCTGAAACTGATGTCTCAAAAGAAAAAAATAAATAAAAAATAAAGATGAAAAAACAATAGTCCATGTGATGATAAATGGAACATTCCTTATTGTTGATTCTTAGACAGTACCTTGCATTGTATGCTTTATAGTGGAAATTATTTTTCCTGATGTGTAAACATCTAAAAACAACATAGCCCAGGCACTGCGGTTCACAGCTGTAATCCAAGCACTTTGGGAAGCCAAGGCAAGAGGATTGCTTGAGGCCAAGAGTTCAATACCAGCCTGGGCAACATAGTGAGACCATGTCTCTACAAAAAAATTAACAATTAGCCAGGCACAGTGGCCCATACCTGTAGTCCTTGCTATTCAGGAGGCTAAGGCAAGGAGGATCGCTTGAGCCCAGGAGGCTGAGAATGCAGTGAGCCATGATCATGCAGCTGCACTCTACCCTGTCTCAAAAATAAATAAATAAAAATAGCATATTTACTCAAAGCAAATATATAGACCTAGAAATTTAGGTTCTAAACCCATCTCTGCCTCTGTGTAGCAGGGGGACCTTGGTCAAGTCAGATTATCATCTATAGGTAGTTGTACTACATATGGGGCCTCTTGTTACAGATTTAAAAATAGAAAACCTCCGAAATTCCTTTTATTTAAACCAGTCCTCATGGAACCAAATGTGGTCATGGCAAGGATGCAGTCAGGCCATGACTGTCAATGAAAAACAAGATTGATGCCATTATTGAAGATGTGATATCATATCAGACCTAGGGAAAGAAATCTTCTTGTCAGCTGTCAATTTCCATTCAGGTGTTTCTCTGTTTTTGTCAGTCCAACTGGTACTTATTAAAAGCTTGTTACTCAAAAGAAATAACCTAATATGGCAGGATTGTGCATCACGAAGCCTGTGCTTTAAATCTGACTGTACTGCTACAAGCTGTGTGATCTTAGACACTTTATAATAGTGACAATTACCAACTACTCAGCATCTACTCTCTGCTCATTGTGCTAGGCACTTTACAGGTGCTATTTCCTTTAGCTCTCACAAAGCCCTTCATGATAAGTGTTATTAGCTTCATTATACAGATAACTCAAATGTGACTTAGAGAAGTTAAGTAATTTGCTACAGATCACATAGCTCGTATAATAAGTGAAATTCCAAAGTTCTTGCTTTTTTCCAAAAAGCAAGTGCTTCTTTCCAAAGGGCTTTTTTTGCAAAGGGATGTGAGTGAATTTTTTACTCAATTTTTTTCCAACCATAAAGTTAGGGAATTTAGTTATGTGACCTCCAGGAGTGATATTAAATAAATGTAACCTTGTTGTCGGCTTTTTATAACTGAATTTTTTGGCGGGAGGGGACGGGGTCTCACTCTTGTCACTCAGGCTGGAGTACAGTGGTGTGATCATGGCTATTTTTTGTAGTGACAGAGTTCTGCAATGTTGTCCAGGCTGATCTTGAACTCCTGGGCTAAAGCCATCTGCCCACCGCGGTTTCCCAAAGTGCTGGGATTAAAGGTATGAGTCACCACAGCAGGCCTATAATGAAAAATTTTTATCATACACAAGAATAGACAGACTAATTCAGTGACCAGTCCCACAGCCACAAAAATCATCACTTCATAGCCACTCTTATTTCATCTATACCCATTCACTTTTCTCTTAGCCTCAGCCCCCAGGGGATTCTTATGAAGTAGTCCAGCTATATTATTTGATCTGTAAATATTTTAGTATTTATCATGAAAGAAAAAGACTTTTTAAAAACATAATCCTGATCCTTTTGTAGTTCATGAGCATGATGATTGGGTGTGAGGTTCACGTGCATGTATGAGATGTGCCACCCTTGAACCTTGTTATGATGTCAGTACATTACCCATCTGACGTGAAAAAATAATAATCCAATACCATTAGCATGCCTTAAAAATTAACAAGAATTCCTTAATATCATAAAATATCCAATGTTTATGTTTCTTTTATTTTCCCTTTCTTTTTTTAAAAAAACTAGTTTAATATATTTTAATAGCAAACTTACAGGAATAGCACAGAAGACAGACAACATTAAAAACATGTACTTGCATCTAGGACAACTCAGAAAAGTTCAGTGAATGCACAGAATCAACTGTATTATCAAATGCTACTAGCATTATTTAGTTGCCATCAATAAGACATTTGCTTGTTTTTGAAAAGTCCGAATGTTGGCATTGTCCAGAAAACTTTAACAGGTTTATTTATAATTGTTATAAAGTTGAACTGCTGGCCGGGTGCGGTGCCTTACATCTGCAAACCCAGGTCTTTGGGAGGCTGAGGTGGGCGGATTGCCTGAGGTCAGGAGTTTGTGACCAGCCTGGTCAACATGGTGAAATCCCGTCTCTACTAAAAAATACAAAAATTAGCTGGGCCTGGTGGTGGGTGCCTGTAATCCCAGCTACTCGGGAGGCTGAGACAGGAGAATCACTTGAATCCGGGAGGCAGAGGTTGCAGTGAGCTGAGGTTGCTCCATTTCACTCCAGCCTGGGTGATGAGAAACTCCGTCTCAAAAAAAAAAAAAAAAGAAAAAAAAATGGAACTTCTGAAACTTGTTCACTGAAAAATTTTGACTTGCATTAATGCTTTGTTTTAAAATCCTTGTGTTTTTAAAATTTGTTATTGATACATAATAGTTGTGCATATTTTTATGGTGCATGTGAAAATCTGATACATTCATATAATCAAATCTGTGTCCTTGCATTTATATTAAAAATTCATACACAAATGAATATGGAGAAATTGCCAATACCTGATTTCTGTCATCTGTTTTTCCAGTTGAAATCATTGTATGTAGGTACCATTTGACCTCATGGAGAGAAAAAAAACTAACATTCACAACTACCAGTGTCAGGAAGAAAAGAGAGAGAGAGAGTGAGAGTGTATGCATAAATGAAATGTTTTCCATCACAGTGAATTCTTAAGCATGTCCTTCATGTATGTGGTGTGCTTGCTGGATGTCTTTTGCCATAATTGTTACACATTTGACATGGATAGCACATAGGTTGGTGTCTTCAAAAAGGCCAGCCAAATAGGCCTCCCTTGCCTGCGCAAAGCACCAACGGCTGTGCTCTGGAAGCGCAGATCTGTTTTGAAGTCGTGAGAAATTTCTTGCACTAGATGCCAGAAGGGAAGTTTGTAAATCAAAAGTTTATGGACTTCTGATAATATTTAATTTTATAGAGTACCACAGTACCAGTGCAACAGTACCTCAACGATGAGGTTTCTTCAGCACTCCGGTAGAGGGTGAACTCTTGCAAATGGCTTCTGTATCCAGTGGCTTCCTGAATGCTTTACTACTGATAGATTTGTGGACCATAGTATAAAAATCTTTCTTACCCCCTTCTCTTTTCACTGGAGTTCAGTGAGCTAGTGGCAGCTTATAATCTCTCTGTCTCTCTCTCTCTCTCTCTCTGACAATTTGGTCATTAAAGATGATTTAAGATATTTTTCACGGCTTTTTTTTTGTTGTGTGTGTCCCAAGGTAGTATATTCCACTAGGGGTATACAGTCAAATAACTGTGTTCTAACATCACTGAAAATCAAAATATTAAAACAAAATGTTAAAACCAATAAGAATGGACAGCCCCCTGCTATACTACCATCTAACCCTTTAGTTATTGGACTGTGAGGGTGAGGGGGTGGGAAAGGGTAATATCTCAGGGCAGCAGTAGTTCACCAGCCTACATGTTGTTTAACAACCCAACACAACATTATTTCAATGTTTTGTTTTGTTTTGTTTTGTTTTGTTTTGTTTTGTTTGTGATTTTGTCTCTCCTCTGTCGCCCAGGCTGGAGTGAAGCAGTGTGAACACAGCTCACTGCAGCCTCAACTTCCTCGGCTCCACCTTAGCCTCCCAGTAGCTGGAACTACAGGCATGCACCACCACACCTGGCTAATTTTTTGTAGAGATGGGGATTCACCATGTTGCCCAGACTGGTCTTGAAATCCTGGCCTCAAGCGATCTTCCTGCCTCAGCCTCCCAAAGTGCTAGGATTACTGGCATGAGCCACCATGCCTGGCCCATTTCAAGACCTGGGAGTACCAACGGGGCCAGGTGTGGTAGCTCACGCCTGTAATCCTAGCACTTTGGGAGGCCAAGGCAGGCGGATTGACTGAGCTCAGGAGTTTGAGACCAGCCTGGGCAACACAGTGAAAAAAATACAAAAAATTAGGCAGGCGTAGCAGTATACACCTGTAGTCCTAGCAACTCGGGAGGCTGAGTCAGGAGAATCGCTTGAACCCAGGTGGCAGAGGTTGCAGTGAGCCAAGATCACTGCACTGCACTCCAGCCTGGGCAACAAGAGTGAGACTCTGTCTCAAAAAATAAATAGTAAAAAATAAATAAATATATATATATATATATATATTTTTTTTTTTTTAAGAGTTGAGGCTTCACCATGTTGGCCAGGATGGTCTCTATCTCTTGACCTCATGATCCACCCACCTTGGCCTCCCAAAGTGCTGGGATTACAGGCGTGAGCCACCGCGCCCGGCCAATAAATTTTTTTTAAATCAAAAACTGGAAATACAATCCTCTGCATACTGGCTTGTTACAAACTGTGGTATCTTTAAGTTCCTTTCTAGCTCCAATAGGAATGTAAACAGTCACTCAATGGAGATACCTTTTCCTGCTTCCTTACACTACTAGTCTTTATATACATAAACACACACACACACAATATAAACTTTACAATAACACAAGTGATTGTTTTCTATAATTCTGGAACAAAATAGAAATATGAGTTAAAATTATTAGGTAACAAAATTATTAGTATTTAGAACAATTATAATTAGGTACCTAAAAGAAAACTAACAAAAAATTAGAATAAGAAAATTATGAGTGCAAACTTGTAGGCCAAACAAGTCTAAAAATCTATTGTGGTGGGGCCAGCTACAGTGCTAGCAGACCTGGATCACTTAGTAAGTATAATTGAAGTTAAATGTAATTAAATATATAATTTAAATATAATTAATTATATAGCTTCCAGCTCTTCTGATTTAATTCCACTAAAATTCTTAAGAATTACCTGCTCTGGAAGATCAAACACTGCATGTTCTCACTCATAGGCAGGTGTTGAACAATGAGAACACATGGACACAGGGAGGGGAGCACTACACACTGGGGTCAGTTGGGGGGAAATAGGGGAGGGACGGTGGGGGGTGGGGAGTTGGGGAGAGAGAGCAAGGGGAGAGATGCCAGATATAGGTGACGGGGAGGAAGGCAGCAAATCACACTGCCACGTGTGTACCTATGCAGCAATCTTGCATGTTCTTCACATGCACCCCAAAACCTAAAATGCAATAAAATAAATAAATGGGAAACAAAAAAAAAAGGAATTACCTGCTCTGTAAAGTGCAATAAAATATATATTTAAAAAAAAAGAATTACTTGCTCTGGCAGATATCTGTGCATTGCCTTCACTAACAGCACTCTTTCCTAAGGAGTAATATCCCCCTCTTCCACCGTCATCCACATGGCTACAGCCAGAACTTTTCTGTTTACACGATCCTACTTTCCTGGCCAGAGTTGCTAGATCAGGGGTAGGCACCTGATCTAAGCCAGTACAATCAGAGGCCTTTTTCTAGATTTTTCAGACTGGAATGAAGAAGGAGAGACAGCCACATGGTTCTTAAAGGACACTGACTCAAGAACTGTTGGTGTCTAGGTTTTCTGCTTTGGGCAGATTCTGTCATCAGTGAGAGCGGATAAAGCTGATGTGCAGAGATGGGCCAGGCCAATTGTCAAAGAGCATTTTGATGGCAGTGGGGTTTCCGAGATATAGCTACAGCCCTGCTCATCTCTTGGTTTGGCTTTTTAACCCTTCTTTGGAAACCATAAGCCAATAATTTCTCATTTTTGCCAAAGGAAATTCAAATTAGGTTTCTATCACTTGCTGTCGAAAGAATTCCCACTTCATTGACAAAAGGAAATGAATAGAATAAATTTTCCCTAAGTAATAGATTTATATTTGAGTAATGTTCATTTGATTATATACAAATCTTTTCAATTCCCTATTATCAACTTTTAAAAATTGGAATGTTTATGAATTTTTGATTATCTGATTAAAAAAAAAACTTAGATGTTCAAGGTCTAGGGTGTGGTAACAGAGGTAGGAGATAAGTTTAGAAAGGTAAATTGAGATTAGAATATGCAGGGCCTTAAATGTCATGTGAAGTTTAAACTTTATCCTGCAGGTAATGGGAATCCATTTGGCAAGCTTTTAAGCAGAAGGATATATTTAGATAAATAATTCTGGTGGCAATTTGGAGCTTCAATAAAATGGGGGGAAAATGGAAACAGCTTAATAGGTGCTTGTGCTGGGAACCTAATTACGTAAAGGTTATTCCAGGTGTCCAAGGCAGGGTTGATGAGAGAATTCCCTGCGAAAGTTACTCTGAAAATTGTTAGGAAATGGAAGGATTCAAGAGACATTCGAAAGGCAGAATTGGTACTACTAAGTGATCACTTGGACATAGGGGATGAAAATGAGGAGACATAGAAGGACTATGACTTGATGGGGATGCCATCAACACAGGAAAAGGAGGAGGAACAGATTTGAGAAGACACTATTCTAACTGAGCATCACCACTCACTTTTCTGATACTTTCAGCAGGTATGCGGCTAAAATGTATGATGTCCCATTGTAGCACTCCCATTATATCTTGGCAGGTTGTTTCTAATTTATTGGATTTGCTGCACAGTGCAGGATGCCAAAGTAATTGTTACATTCTGGAACTTAGGAGTCCTACTTGGTCTCTGATGAGGAAGGTATTAACAGTGATTTCTGTCATGCTGGTGTGTACTGGTCTGGGAGAAATCTTTGATTTAATGACAATAGAATTAAAAGTAATTATAGCCAACTTAAAATTCTGTATATCACATAATAGAGAATGCTATTAATTCATTGTCTACTCTGCCTTCCTCTACTTTCATAATTAGGGGCAGAGGAATTAAATTTTATAGTGAAATAAAATTAGATATGATAAAGTAATACAAGGCTCACATTTTCAAAGTAAATATTTCTGTGTTCAAAGCAATTCACCAGAGGGCCATTTTCCCTGTACCTTCCCTAAAGAACTAAAGAGCTCTTGTCCACCTGATTTCTAAAGCAAAATTATCAGATGCCAGCAATGTAACTTGTTCTGTGTTAAAAACAGAAGTAGAGACTGTCTTTATCCTTGAGGACTAGCTCACTGTCATTCCAATATTTTTTGGAAAGTGTGAAATTCCGATTTGCAGACGGTGACTTTGCTAAAATTGAAAGCTTAGCAGCCCATATACACTAACATCTTTATAATTCTGACAACACTAATGCGCTACAGGAAACACTGACCAAATTCTGCTTGGTTTGGTTTCCATTCTTTTGCTAAATCCCTTCTTACATCAGTACTGACCAATAAAAATATAGAGTAAGCCACATTTGTAATTTTAAATTTTCTAGTAGCCATATTTTTTAAAAGTAAAAAGAAACACGTAAAATACATTTTAATAGACTTTTAAAAAAGCTTTATTTTTAGAGGAGTTTTAGGTTCACAGGAAAATTAAGAGGAAGGTGCAGAGACTGCTCATATACCCCTCGCCCCCACACATTCAGAGCATACCCCATTATCAGTATTCCCCACCAGAGTGGTACATGTTTTATAACTGATGAGCATACACTGGAACACTCAAAGTCCATAGTTTACTTTAGGGTTCACTTTTGGCATTGTGCATTCTATGAGTTTGGAGAAATTTATGACCTATATCCACCATTCTGGTATCACACAGAGTAGTTTCATTGCCCTAAAAATCCTCTGTGCTCCACCTATTCATCCCTCCCTCCACCCAAACCCCAGGCAACAACTGATCTTTTTACTGTCTCCAGAGTTTTGCCTTCTCCAGAATGTCATATGGGTGGAATCATACAGTATGTACAGCCTTCTCATATTGGCTTCTTTATGAAATTAATTTTAAAACTACTTGTTCTTTAACCAAAATTGTTTAATGTGATTATTTTAACATGTAATCAAAATTTATATATTACTAATTAAATATTTTGCATTCTCTTTTCATACTAAGTCTTCTAAATATAAACCAGATCTATATCTATATCTGGTGTATATTTACACCAAAATCTGGTAAATTTACACCAGATTTTGAAGACTTACAGTGTATCTTAATTCAGACTAGCTGTATTTCAACTCGATCAGTACATATGACTAGTGACTGCTATATTAGACAATGCAACCTTAGATAAGAGTCACAACTGGAGACATCTTCAAATATTTAAGCTGCCTGTCCCTTAAATCAACAATGAATACAATGTCCTTCACACTGTGTTTGCCACTTATAGCTGGAAGGCCACTCCAAGTCTAAAGGAGAAAGGTAATATGATGGAAATTACAAATATGCATTCTAATATTTAATCTTTTTGCATTCAAGCATCTATCCTGTCATTCAGTTTTCCATGCTTTGAAGAACGGAAAATGGTGATACTTTTCTGTCATGATGAGTAATGGATTAGATAGCAGGGGAGAGTGGAGTTGCTATTACACTGAATTTATTCTCAGTTACAGAATTCATGTGCTACTTTGGAGAGAGCAGCAGTTTAACAAGAGGATTTGAGCCTTTATTTTGGTAGACACTATATGGCCTGAGACAGATCAAGTCAATTTTTTTGATATTTTCTCATTCTCTAAAATGAGACTGGAGTAGTTCAGTGGCTTTTAAATCATACTCTGGGGAACGTGGGGTTTATACGGAAAGAGTGAGAGGGAGGAAGGATGTAGGTGGGATTTTTCATGCAGACGTTCACACACACACACACACACACACACACACACACACACACACACACTGGCAGATTCAACCACTGCTGGATCAAGTTTATCAGATGTGTATATTAATCTTCAGTGTAAGCGCCAGACCTAATTAAAATTTTAAGCATAATAACTAGATCATATATCATAATAATTTGATATCTACTTTCCTTTTCAATGATAATATGAGGTATAATGTTCACATCTTCTGACCCATTTCTAGAGGTCCTTTCACTTACGTTTTTCTCAGACTTCCTTATGACCAATCTTAACCCTTCCAAGTCACTGGTCAAGTTACTGAACTATTAGCCACTGCTAATTCCAGGCAAACTGAACAATGAGATACATATTATTTCAATTTCTGCCCCTGTTGAGGATTGCCCCTTTTTTTTCTTTTTACTTTTTTTTTTATAAATTTAGATGGGGAATTGAGGGGGAAGGGGGTCTCACTATTTTGACCAGGCCGGTCTCGAACTCCTGGCCTCAAGGACTCCTCTGATCTCATTTTCCCAAAGTGCTGAGATTACAGGTGTGAACCACTGCGCCCAGCCAAGGATTGTCCTTTTCCCTGGTGTTTTTAGGTCTTGGAGTGAGCTGTAAATGCTGAAGCAACCCACTTCAAGCCAAGAAAAAAGGATCTGTAAACCAAGATTTAAATTGTTTTCCTCTTAAATCAATTGGACATAACGAATACCCCACAAGACACTCACATGTAAGCTAGGGAGGTATGGCAGTGTGACAGACGTAAGCAGCAGGAGAATACAAGCAATGTGCTCACTAAACTCACTTACTGGACTATCCAGGCCTGGTAAGTTATGAGCCTGAATTAACACCTGGATCTTGATAGGAAATTACGACTGAAAAGTCACTTGGTGTCTCAGGGTTAGGTGTTCCACTGGGAACTAGTAACAAGCCTCTAAAACTCCACCAAAATAGTGCCTCTTCATATCGGTAAGGAGCTCAGGTGCAACAGTTTATCTCTCACTTCAGAATTATAGCCAAAGGGGCCAGGCACAGTGGCTCACACCTATAATCCCAGCACTTTGGGAGGCTGAGGTGGGCAGATCATGAAGTCAGGTGTTTGTGGTCAGTCTGACCAACATGGTGAAACCCTGTCTCTACTAAAAATACAAAAATTAGCCGGGCCTGTAATCCCAGCTACTCAGGAGGCTGAGGTGAAAGAATTGCTTGAACCCAGGAGGCGGAGGTTGCAGTGAGCTGAGATTGCGCCATTGCACTCCAGCCTGGGCAACAGAGCAAGACTCTGTATCAAAAAAAAAAGAAAATATAGCCAAACATGTTCTGTATACCACTGGACCCTTGAAAAATTCCCACTCGAGTTCTTATGTATTTTTTTCATGGTGTACAAGGTATTTCTTGCTTTCTACTCTTTTGTCCCCACCTGTGTAGGATGAATAATCTGATATTATGTGAGATAAGGAAATAAGAAGCTTTCTGCTGACTTAATTGTGACCAAAAGGATGTAATCCTGTGGCAAGAAGGTAAAGCTATACTCTTGTCTGTACCAGATGAAAGTGAAATATTTCTGCTTCATCATTCACAACTGTCCTGGTAAATGGCCACAAGTCCCTTTGCATACCAGGAGGTAGAGTCAAGTAGGTACTTCCTCAAGGGTACTCAGATGTCCTTTAACTGTGTCTGAGAACTGATTCATATCTGGAAATTCGATACTGTCTCTCTTTTCTAGACACAAAGGTTTTTTTTGTTTGTTTGCTTGTTTACTATACAAATCAAATAGGACCTTAGTGACTGCCCATTTATTTCCATCCTAGGGATTCCATAATCACTTACCTCCCAAGAATCCATGGGTCAGAACATTCCAATTTTCACAGTGATCCTGCTACCTTTTAACTTAACTCCATGCAAATGTGCTACCTATATCATGTCACTCTGGGATACTGCCATCCCTCTGAAACTCAGTAAGCCAAATTCAGCTGTAGCCTCTTTTCAACATCATCGCTCGTCTACGTGAAATATTCTCTAAATCACTTTTTAAATATACTGTCCCTTCCCTCATAGATTTGTTTCTCAAGGCCTTTGTAAAGAGTGTCTTCCGGACCTTTTTATCATTTTTGTTTTAATTAGATGCAGGATCTTGATATGTTGCCCAAGCTGGCCTCAAACTCCTGGGTGAAGTGATCTTCCTATCTCAGCCTCCCAAGTAGCTGGGACAAGTGTGAGCCACTGCACCTGGCTAGATTCTTTTTTGGAAGACATAATTGAGATGGGTGGTTGGGTCAGATATGACAAATCTAACCCAGAATTCCTGTCTCCTGAAATTAAAAAATTTGTTCTTTTACCTTTTACCTAAGAGATTTACATCTCAACTTTATTTTGTATGACTCGCCCCTCAGTCTAAATTTCAAACAACATTTAGCAGAGCAAACAGAATTATTCCTATCTTCTCAAACTAGAATAGTTAATCCAGAAACTCATATGAGCCGTATTAATAAATTCAACCCAATCTCAAACTGTGTTCTCTTCTTCATTCAACATTCTTAAAATCTATTCTAACTCACAGATTAATTAGCAAAGTTCTTCAATTCCTTTGGTGCTTGAGACATATATTACTGAACTTCACTTTGTAACTGGCCTCTTGAAGCACACTAGAATTTTTTTTTTCCTGGGCTGGGTACAGAGTCTCGCTTTGTCTCCCAGCCTGGAGTACAGTGGTGCAATCTCGACTCACTGCAACCTCTGCCTTCCGGGTTCAAGCAGTTCTCCTTGTCTCAAATTCCTGAGTAGCTGGGATTACAGGTACCTGCCATCATCCCCAGCTAATTTTTGTATTTTTTAAGTACAGTCAGAGTTTCGCCATATTGGCCAGGCTGGTCTCCAACTCCTGACCTCAGGTGCTCTGCCCACCTTGGTCTCTCAAAGTGCTGGGATTACAGGTGTAAGCCACTGGGCCCAGAGAATTTGACTCTAATTATAGATCTGTAGATAGTGCAGGGTAACAGTAGGGTATAAGAGAACCTCCAATAAATTAACTCCCCCAAAGTAGGAAGTTTCAGCATCTTTAATTAAAGGAGAAATAGTTTTATAAATGAAAGCTTCAACTGCCAAGAAGGCGGAGAGTTTGGGGACAAGGAGTCTCTGAGTTCTTCAAATTCTCCCTGATACAGCATTTTAACTTTAAAGATCTTACTCTTTTGGAATCAGCACTTTAACATATGCTCTTCTAAGAACCCAAGTAGGGAGGTGAATTTGACTGATTTGCAAACCAGCAATCAACAAGAACAAATATTGGTTTATAACTATCTCTATCCTGGGGCTATAAAAGTTTCTTTTAACAAATTCACAGCTTAGGTTTCAGTTCATGTTTTAAAATGAGAATTTAGAGATTTTCATTTGTTAATCTCTTCAAATGAAGCAGCTAGCCTTAGCACCAGCTCTTGAATTCCTCATTTCCTTCATACTATTTTGTGACAACAGCAATTCTGTCTCCCATGGTCTTGTCTTTAATATTCAACTCAATCCTAATGCTCACAGGCATTAATTTTATTAGCTATTTTACTGCTCCAGGCTGTGGGTTTCCAGAGTCTCATCTTTGAATATTAATTGGTCTTTATTATCTTCAAACATAATGAGTCTGCATACCCAGATTCTCCTGATGTCCCTGAAAGTCTGTTTTTTGTCTCCTGATTTCCCTGAAAGTCTGTTGTTTGTAACTGAATCCCCATTACCAGTTTCTGTACAAGTCAGGATTCCTAGTTGCAAGCATTAGTAACCAAATCTAGGTAGATTAAATAGAATGGAATTTATTGAAAGAATAACAGTATCTATATACAAAACTCAATGGGAAAATTAAAAATCAGGCTCAGGAATCAGACAGGAGTCAAAGGAGGATGGCAACAGATGAATCAGCCAAGGACCACTGTAGGAATAGTCTGAATAGAATTCTTCCAGAACCTGGTGAAGAACTGTTAGAGTAAGAGCCTAAATAGAAACTAAGGACAATTCCACCACCATTCTCTTCTGAATTACTGACATCACTGTCTCAGCAAATAGCTTGATGGTCTCTGCATCTTTGCATCACTCTGGATTCACTGACAGAATCCCACTGGACAAACTTCAGTTATGTGCTGATGTCCTTGCTGTCTAGAATAGGAAAGATCTGCCTTTTTTCAGTTTCTGTATCAGGAAAAGTGTTGAGATGCCAAAGTACCAAAGCACACAAACCCCAGACATACAAATGCATCCAGGACACCATGCCTGGGTCTGTTTCTGGACTCACTATCTGTTTCATTGGTTTGTTTGTTTATCTTGCTGCCATTATGCTACTGTTTTAATTTCAGCTATCTTAATCTCTTTTAAAAAATCTGGCAGTTCAAATCCTCTTTCTTCTTAAATGGTTGTCTTTTTTTCTTTACCCTTTTCAGTTTAATTTTTCTCAATGAATTTCAGAACTCTTTTGTAAAGTTTCCAAAAAATATTCCATTGGCATTTCCATTGGAATTGTATTATATTTCTGAATATATTCAGGGAATAATTAAAAAAATTTTTAATGCCAAGTCTTCTTATCCAAGAACATAGTATATCTCTATTTAAGCCTTGGCAATTTTATAGTTGTCTTCACATAAATTTGACATGCTTCTTAAGTTTATGCTTTTGTTACTCTGGTAGTGAGAATTTTTTCCATTTTATTTTCCTTTAAAAGAATTTAAACCCCCACTTTTGGACCACAGAAAATCTTAACATCTTAAAACCTAACTATGCAAATAGCTCTATGATTCTAATTTCTCTTTTAAACAATATAAATTATTGAACTACATTCTTCCTAGGTTTATTCAGCTTTTCTTACCAAATTAAATCTCATACTTTGTAATGTAAATTAAATCTCTGAAAGTTAAAGAACGTTTTCCAGCTGACTAAAACAGGAAAAAACTCAGTCAATGGAATGGAATAAATTGGAAGATGAAGGTCACTGCACTAGTACTACAGTGTCCCCTAGTGGACACAAGGAAGCATAGACATGTTTATACCAAAAATGATCCCACTCTCTTCCACAGGCAATTAGAATCTGGGAGGTGCCTTTGTGGTCAACCAGATCAACACCTCTGGCTTCCAAAAAGGAAACTGAAAAACAAAATGAAGAAATGACTGGCCCAAGTTCACTCTGTCAACCCAAAGCTAAAATCCAAGATTCCTCTCTCATTTTTCTACCTTTTTGCTACCCTTTATTTCTTTTTTCTTCCTTTTCTTTTCAAAATATATTGTGCACTTATTATAAAGCAAGATTCTAGGAATACAGATATAAAGATTTAGTCTTTGCCTTCAAATACAGTTTTACTTTAAACCTAATTTTTTTAGCCATTTTCAGGGAATGAAAATGTGTTGGGGAATGACCAAGCAACTATTCAGGGAAAGGTTCTCAATCATCCACAAATTAACTCACAATATGATTAATTAATTATTGAGATTTAACTGGAAAGTTCAATCACAAATGTGAAAATTGCACTTGATCAGATTCCGACCATTTCATGAGGAGGGAAGACATACATTCAAAAGGCCTGCATTAATCTTTATCTTCTTTCTCCTTTGCAGATTCAAAACTGAACTATCTTGCAAAAAATACAAGATATTGAAAGTTTTCATGAGCGCCTACCACCTAATCCCAAACACTATCGTTCATATGTGCCTCATTGAGCAAATCTTTATTGAGGATCATATGCCAGGTATGTGCTAAGCACTGGGCTTACTGTGGCAGAGAACAGATATGGCCCTTAGGTATCTGCTCTCACAAAGCTTACAGTCTCCTATTTGTGTATGTGTAATTCTCTAAAGCTCAGGAAAGCTGTTTTTCACATTTTTCTTTGGCATCATATTGTTAGGCTATAGAAATCAAAGAGTATGCAAACATTTTCTAAAATTACTCTGCCCCACAAAAGGGAAACAAAAATAACAATTTGGGGCCAAACAGAACTGGATTTGAATTCCAAGCCTGCCCTTTACAAGCTATGAAACAAGCTAATTGTCTGAGCCCCTATTGCTTTCATGAAATGGAAATAATATGTATCCTGTGTAAGGGATCATATCCTTATTAATACCTAAACAGAGACATTACTTTTGGGGTCAAAAATATGAATTACATGGTCTATCTCCTAAAATGCACAAAAATTATCAAAAGAGAAGCATTATTAATATTGTTCACTTAGTTTCATAAAGAATGTCACTTTCCAGAATTAATATAGACAGATATTCTTTGCCATTGACTTTTTCTTTTTTTAAAATAAGGTGAAATGCTCTAACAATGAATGCTATTACAACAGTTTCTGTAAGGCTATTAGTTTCTTTTTCCATGGATAGTTTCCAAGTCCTTGCTCCATAGAAACTAAGCCCTATTATTTCCGTTTGGATCACTAAATCTAGTATAACCATTATTTATCTGCGTAAGGTATCTATTAGTAATCTGTGTGTAAACTTATCACTCCATCTATTTAATGATTTGACAAAGACAAGGATCCTGTTTTATTTCACTCTGTTCTCCCCGCCCACTGATACCTTACACAGAGTTAGAGCACACTAAATGTGTGCTGAGTAAAAAAACTATCTTACTATGTGCTGTTTGACATGTAAGCCGAGAGAGAAAGTTTGGCATATGTTGTAGGTAAACTTACTTTGTTTTACCTGAAAGTAGCAAGTATCAAACAGATCCAACCCCTGTTACAATCCTGCTAGGACAAAAGTAGATAAATTTCCCAGTCTCTACTCAAACCAAAACAAAACTTCAAAAATATTGAGACACAAAGGGAAGGAATAGGACAGGGTCAGGGAAGACTGGTGTTTGTGTATGGTGTGCATGCAGCAGGCCAACATTCTTTCCCTGTTGTAACAGCTCGGAAAGGAAGCACCACACACCACCAGGTCTGTGAAAAGCCCAGGGTTTCAAGGTCAAACAAGTTAGGGAAAGCTTGCCCAGCATTTTCCTCTCTCACAAGTTCACAGTGTGCACTGGTACATGAAAGGCTATAAAGAAAACTGTTTAACATTGTTTTACCTTGCAATCCCCAAACTCGTTTGACCAACGTTTCACCTACAAACATGCCGCAGATCTGGTTGATTCTGTGGAAGGTACAGACTTCAGGAAACTGCTCCCCTGTGTTGAAAGGACTTCTTTCTCTTGTTAATTCACAGACAAAAAGCTGCCATTTCATTTCCAAATCCTACAGGACTTGGAATGTGAGCATTTCCAGCAATGTTTTAACTGTAGAAAAGTGAGACCACTTCCTGACATTTTAGAGGTCCCAGAAAGTTTAGGTATGTAAGAAGGGGTCAGTTCGAATCCAGGAAATGGCTTCCCAGCAATGCCTGGAATGTCCTCATAAAAACCAAGAAACAGATATCTGAGTCCTGTTTTGGATCTTGGAGGGACAGAGAGACTGAAGAGAAAAACATAAAATTGTAGTCCCAAATCTCACTCATGTTTCTTCCAGTTTTCTACAAATAAATATAGAGTATCCATTTTCCCTGAACTCCATGTTGGGACTTTATTTTTGTGTGTTTCTATTCTCCTCGCTAGGTGGCAGCACAGATGAAAAAATGCCAGAAAAACAGCAGGCCAGCCTCAGCAGCAGCAAACTGCCATCAACAGCCC
>NW_016107393.1:868042-869322 GCF_001604975.1 Cebus imitator | reverse complement strand
TTTTTAATGAAAGCAGTCTTTCCACAAGATTACTCTAAACACCACATCTTTCCTTGAATGAGTACCTTTGATAATTAGTGTGGGTTGAAATTAATTAATGTTATAATGAGTCAGGCTATCTGCCTTCACCAGCGCAGCTCCTAGTGCTCTAAGGATACCAAATGCTTTTTCCTGGGCCCAAAGTTTGGAGACAAAATCAAGCCCTAAAATGAACAGGCAGAGAGGCATTGAGATAACATGGCATATGAGGGAGAGAAGGAGCCGGGACAGGCCTGCATTCATCTCAAAGACTACACCAGTCCAGTGCTGCAGGCCAGCAACCCTCAGCTCTGAACCTATCCCTGGAATCAATACTCAGCTCATTCCTTCCAGAGACTCAGGAGCCTTGGAGCTATGAGACACCCAGGACAAAGCTGAAGGATAAGAGGCCTAAATGTTCTTCCACTCCCAGTAATTCTGCATCTGTGCAGCCCACTAAACCCACCATCCCCCAAACCTTCGGTATCCTTAATGTGTGTCCAAGAGGGAGGCCTTTTCAATGGGCTACCCTCTTTTGAACTCTCATCCTCATTCTAGACTCAGTTTCCCAATCCACCCTGTGAAATTGTGAAACGAAATATATATCTGGTCTCTTCCCCTGGTTCCTGTCACATGCTCCTAAAACCTTTGGAATCTCCAGAGTAATAAGAGTTTCTTCGATATGCTAATAAGACACTGGTAGCTGGGAGGCCCCAGATAGCTTTAAGAGGGGGCTGGTCACTGGAAAGACCAAGGCATGACTAGAGGGTTGGGACTTTCAGCCTTACCCCCCCAACTTCTAGGGAGGGTAGAGGGGCTGAAGGTTGAGTTGATTATCAATGGCCAATGATGTGATCAATCATGCCTACCTAATAAAGCCTCCATAAAACCCAAAGGGCAGGGTTCTGAGAGCTTCCAGGCTGCTAAATATGTGTAGGTACATGGAGGGTGGAATGTCTAGAAAGGGCAGGAAAGCTTCATGCCTCTTCCTCCATCCCTCGCCCTGTGCACCTTTTCCACCTGGCTATTCATCTGTATCCTTTGAAATATCCTGTCTTAGTCCCTTCTCACTGCTATAAACACCTGGGATTGAGTAATTTATAAAGAAAAGGCCGGGCGCGGTGGCTCACGCCTGTAATCCCAGTACTTTGGGAGGCCGAGGCGGGTGGATCACGAGGTCAAGAGATCGAGACCATCCTGGTCAACATGGTGAAACCCCGTCTCTACTAAATATACAAAAAATCAGCTGGGCATGGTGGCGC
>NW_016107393.1:849197-867977 GCF_001604975.1 Cebus imitator | reverse complement strand
GTGCCTGTAATCCCAGCTACTCAGGAGGCTGAGGCAGGAGAATTGCCTGAACCCAGGACGCGGAGGTTGCGGTGAGCCGAGATTGCGCCATTGCACTCCAGCCTGGTAATAAGAGTTGAAACTCCGTCTCAAAAAAAAGAAAAGAAAAAGAAAAAGAAAAGAGGTTTAATCAGCTCACAGTTCCGCAGGCTGTTCAGGAAGCATAGCAGCTTCTGCTTCTGAAGAGGTCTCGGGAGACTTACAATTATGGTGAAAGGAGAAGAAGCCCACACATCTTAAATGGCCAGAGCAGAAGGAAGACACAGAGTGGGGAGGTGCCACACACTTTTAAACAACCAGATCTCACAACCACTCACTCACTATACAAGAGCAGCACCGGGGTGGAAATCCACCCGCATGATCCAATCACCTCCCACCAGGCCCCACCTCCAACACTGAGGATTACAATTCGGTGCGAGATTTGGGCGGGGACACAGATCCAAACCATATCACATTCTATCTGATGAATGGGTAAATGTAAGTAGTGCTTCCCTGAGTTCTGTGAGCTGCTCTAACAAAGGAACCCAAGGAACGGAATTCTCATGGGAACCCTCAATTTATGACCAGTCAGTCAGAGGTATAGGTAACAACCTACTATGTGGAATTGGCATCTGAGTGGAAGCAATCTTGTGAGACTGAGCCTTCAGCCTGTGGGATCTAATGCTAGTGTCAGAATTCAGTTAAATTATAGGATAATTGTGTCCACTGAAGAATTGGTTGTAGGTGGAAGAAAACCTCCAAAACACATTTTGGTGACCAGAAGTGTTGTATTGGTTGAGTACGTGAGACTAGGACAAACTCTTTTTTTCTTATACATCTCTTACATTCCCTTTGCTTTCAAACTTTTTTCTCTGTGACCTCAGGAATCTCATTCCATCATCAGCAAACTCCCTGATACACTCAGCCTCTTCAATGACCGTTCTTTAGCTGTGTAGGTATTTGCATGAAACATACCTGACTTCTCAGTTTCTTGATTCCATCTCCAATTACCTTCTCCACTGTGCTTCAATCACTCAATCCCATGGCCACCCCTAGACCGTGTCATCAAGCCTCTGAACCCATGACTTTCGAGTCCTCCCGTTCTTTTCATTTGGTTATTTTCACCATGTTTATTTCCCAAACTTATTAAGATCTGTAGTCTTTCTGCCTTCTCCTTTCCTCTTATCTATAATCCACTTGCTGTCCTCTATACCTTCTCTGCTAAGGAAGGACTCCATTGCTCCTAACATTGGCCACTGACTAGTGTTCTCAACTCCATTACTTCATTATTTTTCTGTTTTATCTGCCTGACAAATTTTAGAGTGTTTACCTTGAACCCAGCTATCTGTCTCGGCCATTCCTTTACCTAGGCTGTTGGGCACTGTAGGAAAAAATCACCCTGTCGCAGATTGGGGCTACCTTAAATTTGTGCTCAGCAACCTCAGGTGGGGCCTCAGTGCTGCCTGCAATCCTACTCTATTCCCTGGTCTCCTCATTTTCTCAGTCTCCAGAGGGGCTGTTTCAAGGATTCGCCTCTTTCTACACCTCCATGTGTTGGTCTCTCTACCCTTCTCATTCTCAGTTGGCGATTTTTTCCCCCACATATCAGAGTTGGGTGGGTAGATGTTATGAGATGTGAGCAGTCTCAGTTTTCCATTATGACCTATACCCTTTTTTTTTTTTGAGACAGGGTCTCCGTTGCCCAGGCTGGAGTGCAGTGGCGTGATCATGGCTAACTGCAGCCTCAACCTCCTGGGTTCAGGTGATCCTTCCACCTCGGCCTCCTGAGTAGCTGAGACTACAGGTGCACACTACCATGCCTGGGTACTTTTTTGTAGAGATGGGGTTTCCCATGTTGTCCAGGCTGGTCTCAAACTCCTGGGCTCAAGTAATCCACCTGCCTCAGCCTCCCAAAGTGCTGGCCTTACAGGCATGAGCCACCACACCCAGCCACAACCTATAAACTTACTTGCCTCTTTACACATTTTTTTGACCTTGCCTTTTATCATAACAGAACAACTTCCCCTATTTCCATCAAGGCCAATCTCTTGGCCTGATGCTCTGGGTCCCATCTCGCTCTGATTTCTCATTGACCTCACTCTCTCAGTTATTCCTTCACACTCCAACCTTTATAGTCAACCTCTTCCTCTCCACTGGCTCCTCCCTTCTCAGACTAAAAAAGCCACATTCCCTTCCATCTTCCATCCTCTCTTCTCTTGCCAGCTAAACTTCTTGGAAAAGTTGTCCACTCACTGTTTTAACTTCCTCACCTCCCACTCACTCTCCAAAATTCCTCTCTCCAAAATAACCCATGGTCTCCATAGAGCTAAATTCAAGGGGCACTTTTCAGTTCTCTCCTTATTTGACCTGATGGCAGCACTTAACATGTCCTCCTTTTTGATACTTTCTCTTTCCTGTGTATCTATGGCACCATCTATCTGCTCCCAGATAGCTTTCTCCATCTCCAACCCTTCACTTGAGCTTCAGACCCTATTGGTTCCACAGGCATCTTAAACTCAAACTGAACTCATTTTCTCTTCAAATCTGGGTATCTCCTCCTGAGTTCTCCCTGGAGGTAGCATGGACTCATTGCTGCAGCTAGTCACTTGTGTATCATTCCTTACCACTATCTTCATCATTCCTCACCACTATCTTCATCATTCCTCATGTCCAGTTGCATCACCAGCAACTTGATCCTGCCACCTGAATACCTCTCCTACCTTATTTCTTGTCTCCTTCCCCTCTACTCTCATCAGGTCTCACCTAAACCCCTGTTTCCAGTCTTCCTCACAAACCGTTCCCCATGCAGTAGCCGTGTGAGTGTCATGAGCAAGGAGTCTCACAGATGCAAGAGTCCACAAACCCTCAGGTGTGTGGTCGTGGAGCATTTTTTCCTGGAGCAAATTTGATTTCTGAATCTGAACTTCCAGTCTTCCTTTTGGTAGACAGCTTTATCTAGATTATCTTAAATGAATTCAATGATTTGTCTGTCAACGGAGATTCCACAAATATTTTAGTTCAGAATTCAGTTTCAAACCTTCCTTCCCCTGTTCTTGCCTCTTACTCTTGGGGCTCCTGGGGCTGGCTACCCAAGGGAAGTGGGGAAGCAGATGAAGGTCCATGTGTGAGTAGCAGGTGGGGCTGGGGGAGCTGTCCATCTAGTCTTTTCCGGGGTGGTTCTAAAGCTGGCCTAAGGCGCTAATGCCATTGTTGTCTATTCTCTCAGCATAGGCAAGCCCCAGCGTGCCCTCTAGAATACCAGATCCTGCTGGTTCTGAAGGGTGAGGATGGGCTGTCTGGATGCACATGCAGGTCCCATGTAGCTTCATCTCACAGAGGGGCAGCTATGTCCCCCACAATGCCAGCAAGCAATCCAGGAACATTCCTTTCTTTTGCCCTGCTCATTCATCTGCTTTCATATCAGATCATTTCTTCTCCTCACACAGCACAGAGGTGAAAAACCAGTTCACATTTACACATTTGTATGAGCTGGTTTCATTTTAATTATTTCACCTCTGAGTTAAAGTGCAGAGTTAAATTGTGCAGTGTAGAGTCTGGATTTCTCTCAGCAGCAGACGATCTCCACAATCATTAATTTGCTTTCCACTCTCCTGGCAGAAGAGTCAGGCGGGGTGTGTGCCTGTTTTTCTGTGTATGTGCATGTCGGTCGGGGCAAGGATCAGGCTGGCAGCCCAGAGCCCAAGTAGAGAAATTAGTGGGGAGAATGCATTCCATTAATACTTCACATATTATTCTGTCATGTGTTCTTTCTAAATCATAAATCTGAACAGGTCTTTCACCTGCTTAAAGCCATCTTCAGCTTCCCCATTGCCTTTAAGATAAAGTCTAAGCTTGTAAACTTGATTTACAAGTTAAGATCTGTTTACAGATGACCTTTCCCATTTCATTTGCCACAATTTCCTCTCTTCTTTCAGTTCCATGGGTTCACATACTCTCTTGCCTCTGGAGTTTCTCACATTCCTGGAAGATTCTCTTCAACTTTTCTCTACACCTGGCTAATTCCTGTACATTCCTCTGATCTCCGGTTAAACACCACCTCTTCTCTAAGTCCTCCTTGTCCTCCCTCCTACCTTTGACTTTGATTTGTCCCTGCTATGCACACCCATAACCTTCTCATATCAAAGCACTTATCATAGTCTAATTTTTTAAATTTGTTTTACTTTCCCACTTAACTATAAATGCTTTTAAGACAAGAATATCTGTCTTGATCAGTGTTCATTCTTCAGCACTAGCATGTGCCTGACACCAGACAGGTACTCAATAAATATTGTCAAATAACAAATGAATAAATGACTGAAGAATAAATTGAATGTGAAAGCCAGGTGCTGGCTTCATGTGCTTTTTTTTTTTTTTTTTTTTTTTTTTTTTNTTTTTTTGAGACAGAGTCTCACTCTGTTGCCAGGGTGGAGTGCAGTGGTACAATCTCAGCTCACTGCAACCTCTGCCTCCGGGGTTCAAGCGATTCTCCTGCCTCAGCCTCCCAAGTAGCAGGACTACAGGTGTGCGCCACCATGCCCAGCTAATTTTTGTATTTTTAGTAGACATGGGGTTTCACCATGTTGGCCAGGATGGTCTTGATCTCTTGACCCCGTGATCCTCCCATCTTGGCCTCTCAAAGTGCTGGGATTACAAGTGTCAGCTGCTGCGCCTGGCCTGACTGTCTTTTACTCTATAGCAGGACTTAGTACTTTACTGTGTTATCCCAAAAGCAAATCAACTCCACAGAGCAGAAGTGAGCGATGTAGATTTGACTGACAATTTTATGAGGAGACATAAGAGAGGGTTTAAATGGCAAGCATTTCTGTTCTCCCCTCAGTGTTCCTCCTCTTTGGTTTCCAGACATTGGGTCTTCCTCTCTTTTGACCCTCCCTTCCTCCCACACTCTCACCCCCAACTCAGCCTCTACTTCCCTTTTTTGAACAAATGTCACCTGAGAGGACTATGGAGGATGAATTGGAGAGAGATGAGGCTAGTATCAGGGAGTTCCATTTAGCAGGCAATTGAATGAGGCCAGACAGAGATGATGAAGGCCTGAGTTAAGAAAATGACAAAATGGCCTGAATCCCAGGACTTTGGAGGCTCAGGCAGGAGGATTGCTTGAAACCAGGAGTTCAAGACCAGCCTGGGCAACATAGTGGACCCTGTCTCTACAAAACAGAATTTTTTTTTAAAAAGGAAAAGAAAATGACAAAATGAAGAGCAAGTGGGGATTTACAAGATGTTTGGGAGGGAATATCAACAGGATGTGAGAATTGATTGGATTGGAGTAGAAGAGATAGAAGAATATAGGGCATGTGTCAAGGTTGGGCGAATGCAAGAGGAGAAATAAAGAAAAGAAAAGAGGATAGGGGTTGAGAGTTCCATAAGATTAGAATTATTACCAAGGGAAGTATGAAAGAGGATTAAGCAGAGAAGGACCAGTATAAGGATTATTATCACCTGAGAGTCTAACAGGTTAGAGACAAAAATTGGTAGGGGCACTAGTATTTAAATTGTGTAATGTAGAGTCAGGGTCCCTCTCAGTGTCAGACTATCTCCACAATTATTAATTTGCTTTCCACTCTATTGATAAAAGAGTCAGGTAGGGTGCTTGCATGTTTTTTCTGTGTATGTGTGTGTTGATGGAGGGTAAGGTGCAGGTTGGCAACCCAGGGCGCAAGTAGAACAGAAATAATTGTGTGATTTTCTTTAATAACATAACTTGGGCTGTCTATGGTAATAGCTGAGAAAATGGGTGGTAGGTTGATCAAAGACTTAGGATTTCTGAGACTTTGGGCCAGAAGGACCAAGAGGCAAACTGATTGATGATTTTATGAAAACAATGTTCAAAGTGACGAGCAACAGCATCTAGGCTCAACAGGGCTAGAAATGAGCTGGGATGGGATTGACAGATTGGGGAGCTGCTGGGGGTAAAAGAGCAGGGGCCATGCATGGTGCAATGTTTACAGGAAATAGAAGTCCATAGGATGTGGGACCCAAGAGGAAAACAAATTGTGGAAAGGAGAAGTTACACTTCTTTCTGTGAAATGAAGCAGAAGAAGAGATATCATCTTGAAGTATTTCTCAGTAGAGAAAAAGCAATGAGAGGATACCCACATTGGAGAATCTTGACTTTCTCTATTAAGCAAGAGGAGAAAGTTGCATGCAGTGGTCAGACTGGGGGCTTGAGGGAAACAGGAAGGATTTGGAAAAGGAGTCAGCTGATATTGGCTTGGATCAGATTTTTACATTTTTAATTTCCATTTTCAGCAATATATTTTGCTTGGGAGCAGAAACAGAAAGTACGTGGTGGACTTCACTGAGGGATGGAGATTTTGAAGACGGGAATGGATCAAGAACTAAGTGAGTGAGGGCACCTACCGGGATTATTGCTGAAATCCTAGTGAAGGTAACTGGCTGACAGAAAGGCAGGTGAGGGCTGACGGGCCCTTTGCACTGTGAGAACAGTAGAGGAGAGGGAGCAGTGGTCATGAACAAACAGAAAGTTCAGTGGCCTCAATAAAAATAACATTCAGAATCTTCCAGATACTTTCTCCATAATGTGAAAAGGTAAATGCCCTTTAAATCATTAACTAAACTGGCACTCAGATCTGGGCAGGCCCTCCCAGGTTGGGCTGTTCTGTTTTCCCAAGAATTGATAAACTTCGTGACCCCTCCAGGGTGAATGAGCATGATCCATCTTTCCTGTCTGGACAAGCTTGATCCGGCCTCCTTCCTCCTGCTGAAGCAGGCCTGAGGTGTGTGCCAGGATTCCATGTCTTATGCTAATACGCACATTCCACATACCAGCTCCTGCTGGTACTGCCTTTAGGCTTTTAGAAGGCCCTGCTTTGACCCCCTCCTGCCTGTACCCCTCACTACAGAGTGAGGAGACTGTGGCACCCTGGGGATGTGTCCACTCAGAACCACCTTACCACATTGCTTCCTTCTAGACTACACTCTGGATAACTTGGACCACCTCAGAATTCCTTGCTCAAATGCCCCAAGCCCACTTCCACAGCCCGCCTATTCTCCAGACCCATCATCCCAAGGGCAAACCACGTCACTAGTGTGTGTGGTCAGCCTGAGAGGTGGCCAAGGGTAGCCTATTTGCAGAGGCATGCACGGGGTATGGATGTGTGAATTTGGGCATCTACGTGCATGCATGAGAGGTCCTTCTCATTCAGAGTCAAGAATGGGAAGAGAAGGGGAATGTTTCAGGTTGGGGTTCAGCAGTCCCCACGTTTCTCTGTCCTGGTGCAGAACTCCAAGGAGTCTGAGCCTTGCACATTTAAACCTGACCTTCAGGTCTTTTGGAAGACAGAGTTATCAAGGTAGGAAAATAGAACATATTTTATTTAACAGTTTGACTTAAAACTTTTATATCATTAGTCACATGGAATATGGGCCTCCATTTGTACTCTTGCCCTTGGCCCCACAAATGTTAGGGAGAGGCCTGGCTCCTGCAATGTGCTATTTACCTGTTGTGAAGAATAGCCCTTCAAAAGTATTATTGTAAGTCTATTTGGCATAATATGTCCAAATTGTATTACAGGGTGGTAAAAAACAACAATCCACTAAAAATCCTCTTTGAATTTCTAAAAACATTTTAGAAATGTTTAGGGGTTTAGGGGTAGCCTAAACCCCTTCCCCAATTTTTGATCTCACTTCATGTCATTTGAGAGAGTATGTTTTCCTGTTTAATTAATGTTTATATTTAAGCTGGATGTTCTAAAAGAATTGTGTATGTTTTTATTCTATTGTGACATTCAAGGTACGCAGCTGAGCCTTGAGTATAAGCCCCATCAGCTAAGTAAACATAAAACGTATCTTCAGTACACCCTTTCGATCTTGAGGATTATTTATCACTTTTTCATAAGTTCCAAAGTTCCAGATAGTTACTGATACATTTAATCTGACCAGTGCTAGATTTGAGACTTGTCCCGCAGATCCACACAGTATATCTTCATTCCTTCATTAATAGATCTTTTTTTTTTTTCATTTTTATAAAATGTTTTCGGAAACATGGGGTTCTCACTATGTTGCCCAGGGTGGTCTTGAACTCCTGGCCTCAAGCAATCATCCCAACTGAGCCTTCCAAGTATTGGGTTACAGGTGTGAGCCACCACACCCAGCCTAGATTTCGATGAAGGGAGTAGAATTAGGTGACACTGAAAATGTTGGGTAATAAACCACAGTGAAGGAAAGAGAGGCAGCTGTTAGATCATCTGACTTGACCCATGGTCCTCATCCATTTGCGCTTTGGCAAGTCCTCTACTACATCTGAATCTCAAAATGGGGGATGAGCTTTTGGGACAGTCTATGCTAGGACCATTCTAGTAGTAAACAATCTGCAAACAAATCTTGAAGCCTTATTTGCTTGATAGCAGTTTGAGAGGTTTCTAAATTTAGAGTCAGGAAAGAGCATTGATCTAGGCTTGAGAAGCCTCCAGTTCTTGACTCAAAGCTCTGATTAAGTTGTTGGTTGAGTGACACAAGGCAATCATCTCACTTTTCTGTTCCTGAGCTTCTCCTGCTGTAGAATGTGAGCAGGAGTGTAGAGGGGGAGAATTTATTTCATTTCCTGTTTTCCAAACTTACTAAACTGTGGAAACTTTCTTTTGCAGCATTGGACAAAACTAATGTTCTAAGGAACACTCTTTAGGAAAGGTTAGCCAGTTCAGTAGTTCTCAACAGGCGTGTGGTACACACTTAGTAATATCTGGAGATGTTTTTGGTTGTCACAGCTGGGGATCCAGGGATGCTGCTAAGCATCCTGCAAAGCCTAGGACAGCCCTCCACAGCAGAGAATTATCCAACTCAAAATGCCAATCATTCTAAGGAGCTGAAAAACTCTGGACTGGATGAACTATCTCAATTCTTTTTCAACACTAACATTTAAATGTGGTGTTTCTTGTTTTTTAAACATATAAAATTTTATTTCTCTTGTCAGCTGTGAGTCTGGATGAATCTGTAGACAGTTTTCTTCCACGTGTTGGCTCCATAATTCAGCTGCTTTGATTTTTTTGACATCTTCCTATCAATATGTGCTTCTATGATTTCCTTGGCAGAGAAAGAAACCAGAGAGAATCATATTCTGAATCTTAAATGCTTCTATCTGGATGTGATAAATGTCTCTTCTACTTTTTTTTTAATAAGAAGCTTTACTGAGATATAATCCATGTATCATATAATTTGCTCATTTAAAGCATAAAATTTGGCTGGGTGTGGTGGCTCACACCTGTAATCCCAGCAGTTTGGGCGGTTGAGGTGGGTAGATCTCTTAAGCCTAGGAATTTAAGACTGGATTGGGCAACATGGCAAAACCCCATCTCTACAAAAAATACAAAACTTAGCCAGGCATGGTGGCAGCACTTGTAATCCCAGTTACTTGGGAGGCCAACGTGGGAGTATTGCCTAAGCGTGGGAGGCAGAGGTTGCAGTGAGCCAAGATTTTGTCACTACACTCCAGCCTGGGTGACAGAGTGAGACTCTGTCTTTAAAAAAAAAAAAAAAAAAATCAGTTAAAATAAAATGTAGAATTCTGTAGATTTTAGTATATCCACGAAATATGTGCAATCATCTCTATACTGAGTTTTAGCACATTTGAATCACCCCCGGAAGAAACCCTGTACTTATTAGCAGTCATTCCCAATTTTCTCTCAACACCTCCACCTCAGCCCTAGGCAACCACTACCCTATTTTCTATCTCCATAGGTTTACCTATTCTGGATATTACATATAAATAGAATCATGTCCTTTGTAACTGTCTTCTTTCACTTTGCATAATGTTTTCAAGGTTCATTCATGTTGCAGCATTCTCAATATTTCCTTTCTATTGCTGAATAATATTCCACTGCATGAATATAGCACATTTTATTTATCCATTTATCACTTGATGGACATTTGAGCCATTTCTACTTTTTAGATGTTATGAATAATACTGCTATGAACATTTTCCTGCAAGTTTTTAAATGGATGTATGTCTTCATTTCTCTTGGATTATATATCTAAGAAAGGGCTTGCTGGATTATATGATAACTTTATGCTTAGACTTTTGAGAAACTACCAGACTGCTTTCCAAAACAACTGTGCCATTTTACATTCCCACAAGCAATGTATAAAGTTTCTAATTTTTCCACACCCTTGCCAACACTTAAATTATCTGTCTTCTTGATTCTAGCAATCCCAGTGTGTGTGAAGTCGTTTCTCACTGTGATTTGGACTTGTATCTTCTTGAAGGCTAATGATAGCATCTTTTCATGTGCTTATTTTCTCTTCTTTATATAAATATCTATTCAGTTCCTTGGCACATTTTTAAATTGGGCTGTCTTTTCATTATTGAGTTGTAAGAGTTATTTTTATTTATTCTAGATACAAATCCCATATTAGATAGCTGATTTGCAACCTATCTAATTTCCTATTCTAGCCTATTTCCTCTGATTCTGTAAATTTCTTGCTGGTGTCCTTTGAAACATAAAAGTTTTCTGTTTTGATGAAGTCAAATGTGTATGTTTTCTTTTGTTGCTTGTGCTTTTGATGTCATATCAAAAAACCATTGCACAGCCCAAGGTCACAAAGAGTTGTGTCTATGTTTTCTAGACTTTTATCATTTTAGCACTTACATTGAGGTCTTTGTCATGTGTGTGTGTGTGTGTGTTTTAATATTTGGTGTGAGGTAAAGGTCTAGTTTCATTCTTTTGCATGTGATATCCAATTATTCAGAACCACTTATTGAAAAGGTTAGTTCTTCTTCATTGGATTATCTTGGCACCCTTGTCAAAAATAAGTTGACTGCAAATGTGAAGGAATGTGAGTTGTTAAAATACCTCATCTGTGATATCTATATTTTTTTTCTAAAATGATAAGTTATATGTCACATCTCAAGTTACAATGACTCTTTTAAATCAAAAGTTCAAAATAGAAGCACTTTCACAATTGTTTTTTCCCCCAGAGCCACTTAATAAACTCTATTTGCAGATAAAAGCATGCTTTCCCTTCGAAGGTATTTCACCAACAAAGGAAACCCAAATCTAAATAAGCTGGGAAACTGAGGAAACACAGAAAGTCTCCTTAATCTCTGGGCATATGCTTGAATTTCTCCTTTTTATGCTCAGTTTTTCCCTCTTATCCAGAAATGTAACATTACCTTTTTATAAAATTCCTAGAGATTGATCATATCTCTAGTGTTTGTGTCTAGAATGTATTTCTGGGCTAAAAAGATCTCTTTACCCTACTTCCACATGTGGAAAGAAAGAAAACATGGGACTCTAATCTCACAAATGAGGCAAGGGGTTGTTTCCTCAAATGAGACAAGGACTTTGGACAAGAACCTGTTTGGGCTTGAGATGATTTTTGTAAACCCAAATGATTCTAGTTCTAGTCTGTCTTTATTGTTTACTATATTTTGTTTTCATTCATACTGATGAATAATAGACTTGATGGTGTTCCATCATTTTTGTCATTAATATTTTTATGTTTCAGTGCTGTGCAGTTCTCCTGGAAACTTGTATGGGGATTGAACTTGGTGGTGATTTAAAGTAATTAATTCATATGTCAGTCGTTAGCAAGGTCTAGTAATTAAAATCTACTTTAGAGTAAGTTATTAACTCCCCAATTAAAAAAAAACTTTATCAACTTTTAGCTATTTATTCTACTTGACAAAATGAGATATTGACTGTACATAACACCTGTGTACTTTCACCACTGAACGCTAGGGTCAAATTGAAGTCTAGGCTATTAAAGTTCATAGTTTAAATCTAGAATAAACCAGTTCAGGTTGATGGGGATAGGGAGACGGTGCGCTTGGGTCTTGTTCTCTTTGCAATATTGTCTCCTTAAACTTTGCAAAGTCAATTTTTGCTGTCTTCAAAATCCTCAAACTTCTAAACTAAAAACACCCTAGACCAAGGATTTCATATTGAGATCTGAGATATCCAAGTGCTTTATTATGATTTATTTTATAGTGCTTTTTTAAAAAAACAAACTTTAGATGCTATGATTTCCTTGTGAACAGGCTGGAGGAAAGAAAACAAGTTACATGTAATGCATGAGACACAAGTGCAGGCCCTTTATTTGCAGGCCTAAACTAGTCACAAGTTTCTATCTTATGATAGTAAGTTTTCTTTTATTCTGCTTTGTTTTTTGTCTTGACATCTGGTTACGTTTATTCAGTTCGAGGGCATCTTATAATGGGCCCTTTGCTTCCCTCCTGTTGGCTTGTGATGAACTACTACCAAGGTCAATCCAGGTCTGACTCTTTCATGTGGTCAGTGTGGCTGGGGTAATGCTTCCCAAGCCAAGCTTCTCATCAGAATTACCTGGAGTAGTTTGTAAATAACTTTTCAGGCCTTATTCCAAGCCTACTTAATCGGGATCTCTGGTGTGAAGCCTGTGAATCTGTGTGTTTGAAACCTTCCCAGGGGATTCTGATGTCCAGCCATGTTTGGGTCATAGTCCAGAATGCAGTCATGCATTGTGTAATGACAGGGATATGTTCTGAAAAATGTGTCGTTAGGTACTTCTTCATTGTAGGAAGATCGTAGTGTGTGATGACACAAACCTAGATGGTATAGCCTACTACACACCTAGGCTGTATGGTGTAGCCTACTGTTCCCAGGCTACAAACCTGTATAGTATGTTGTTGTACTGAACACTGTAAGTAATTGTAATACAATAGTAAGTATGTGTGTATCTAAATGTATCTAAACATAGGAAAGGTACAGTAAAAATACAGTATTCGAATCTCATGGGACCACCACTATATAAATGGTCTGTAGTTGAGCTGAAACGTCGTTTTATGGCCCATGACTTTACTTGGATTCCAGAACTTTGCAGATGCTTGGAGGTCTTATGGGTTTGGCCATAGGACATTGCCGCTGAGAAACTGCCATCTGCTTGCCAGAGATTCTGAAAAAACCAGAATTGCCTATTTACAATCCGTTCTTCAGAACTATCTACTATGTTGACAAAAAGTCCTAGGTTTCTTCTCTGTCCACTCTCAATCCCTCGGTCTGTCCCTGTGACTTATTTGCTCCTTCAAGCTGCCCAGAAGTGGTGCTGGTGAAAATAAAATAGGCTTTGGTCATATAGATCTGTCATGGACTCAGCTCAGCCTCTTCTATGTGTGCCGTTTGCCTCAACTGTAAATGTAGTTAATATTGTCATCTCAAAGGCGTTAGGAAAACCAGAAGAATATATTTATGTAACACCTAGAAGAAGTATACCCTGCATTAGGCATTATTTGTTTGGTTTTACCTGTCCACTTCAATGAACATGCTGGGTTAATGAAGTCTGTTCATTGATTTTCCCTGATCATAGCCTTTTAGATTGCTCTGGGCAGTGTCTGTCAAAGTGGGAGACATAAACAACCTGACTGTGATTGGTGGGAGAGAGGACAGAAATCCGCTCTTATGTACTCTAATCTTCTGCACTTTTCAACTTTTTGTCGAAATATACATATAGAAAAGTGTATTTCTTTAAGTGAACAGCTCAGTGGCTTTTCCTAAACTGAACACACCAGCACACAGATCAAGAAACATTACCAGCACCCCAAAAACCTCCTCTGCAGGCATACTTCAAGAACCACTTGTATAGGAAGAACCCAGCTGGGGCACTGTCCAAACCTGCTGTCCCGCCTTTCCCTAGCAGGCCAAATCTGCATGCAGTGTCAGCTATCCCCAATCTGAGAGGCTGGACCTGTAGCCTCACATACACCCTTCATAGTGATGCGACTTCATTTATAAAAGGGGTCACAAAGGGTGTTTCCGTCATTTATATTCCTAGCATACACCCTAAACTGCTTAAAGCAAATGAATTCAGGTCCCAGCCAAAAAGGAGTGGAGACCAGTCACTGCCTGAAAGCATCCGCTTATTACAACACTCTAGCATTTTCTCACGGAAGGGTAAATGAGGTGGATTCTAGTGTAATTACCTTTATGTAATTGAAAACTAAAGCACTGATGGCTGCAGAGTTTAAATAACCATTTAAATACTTTCAATTTATTGCACTTATTTTTGCAGGACATGCTACTACCAAATAGGCTATTAATTTTTCTAGTGGATTAAAATCTGAATGGGTACATTAAAAACTAGCACAGCTCAAATAGATGTCCTCTTTTTCCAAAGATTATTAAAAAGAGTTTTCTTTTTCTTTAACCCAGCTATTCAAATACTCTATTAGACCAGAACCTGTAATAATACACGCCTTGTCCAAAAGGGATCAGGTTTCTATGTAATATAATTAGGCAAGACTTAAATAGTATGCACCTGTGGTGCTTTTGTCTCTAGCTCCACAAATGTCAACATGCAAACAAATCAAGGAGGGGTGGGGGGTGTTATCATGCAGATTCTGCTTCCATGGGTGTTGGAGCCTGGGATTCTGCCTTTCTAACAAGCTCCCAGGTAAGTACTGATGCTGCTGGTTTGAGGGCCACACACCTTAAGGAGCAGGAAGAATATTCATACTAGAAGAGTATTCAGCATGGACTGGAAGCCTGATTACATATCTGAGCTCAGTTTTCTGATGTATATACAGACTTTAAAAAAAAAAGAATTAGTAGAGATGGGGTCTCACCATGTTGGCCAGACTGGTCTCGAATGCCAGGGCTCAAGATATCCTCTTGCCTTGGCCTCCCAAAGTGCTGGGATTAAAGGCATGAGCCACTACACCTGGCCTATTTAGACTATTTCTAAGGTCCATTCTAACTGTACAATTCCATGATTCAATCTCCTTTTGGCTATTAACTAATTTTTCTTTAGGCTTCTGGTTCTCATTGTTTATAAGCTGCTATATTAGATAATGTTCCATACTGGAAGGCCAAATAAAGAGTCTTACTTATGGCCGGTAAGTTTTATTTTTCAATCTTCTACAAGTCTGCCTCAACCTATGGGAAATCTTGGCTAATAGGAACATGATACTGGGCTTGGACCATAAACCAAACTTGAGTCAGCAATGTAGGGCTTTGGTTAGATAAGCAAGTATGAACTTGGGAATATAATCAAAAGAAAGGGACAATTAATCCTACTAGAATAGGCACTATTTGCATGAATATTTTTTCAAATATCCACAACAGAAAAGCTGCAGAACACGTAAAGAAAAGTTAAAAGCATGGCATTATTTAGCTAGTGCAGAGAGAACAAAGAATGCCTTAAGAATAATTTTTGAATGGCAACAGAAACCAGCATATTCTCTGAAGTAAATAGCTTTTTAGAACGTCAAAATAGATTTAGGTTACCTCTAAAGCAGAACTTTCCCATGATAATGATAATCCTAGGTGGTAGGATTGCCAATGGTAATTTTCTTTCCCAAAGATTCTTACAAAGAACCACAAACCTACTACACTGCCTTTCAGTTGTGTTATTAACTGACACATCAGTTGGGGTTCAGTGCAGACACTTATCTAGGTATTGAATATTAAGAATTATATGCTTAAAATTTTTCTGCTCTTACCATTAGAAGGGCTGGAAAATGGCTGAGGGAGAAGACTTCTTCCAGCCCTTCTAATGGTAAGAGCATTAAGAGGGCTGTTCTTGGGATTACACTTCAGTCCACACAGCTACAATCTAGAGGCTAGGAAGCTATAGAGTCCACTGCTGACATTACAGTCATTTCTCACCAGTGCAGTTAGTGGCAATACAGAGGCACAGAAAGTCTGATCACTAAAAATCACATTTAATGTTGCATGCACAACAACAACTACAAGTGAAAATTAATAGGCAGCCAGGCATGTTGGTGCATGCCTGGAGTCCCAGACATTAAGGAGGCTGAGTGTAGTCCCACACATTTAGGAGGCTGAGGTGGGAGGATTGATTGAGCCCAGGAGGTCTAAGCTACAGTGAGCTGTGATTGCACACTGCACTCCAGCCTGGATAGAGCAAAATTCTTTCTTGAAAATAAATAGAGAGAGAGAAAGCGGGAGGGAAGGAAGAAGGAAAAAAGAGAGAGAAAGGAAGGAAGGGAAAGAAAAGGGAGGGAAGGAAGGAGGGAAGGGAGGGAAGGAAGAAGGGAGTGAGGGAGGGAAGGAAGACTAATAGACAGGGGAAATAGCCTCTCTCTTCATTTTACCTTTCAAATTTCATAGCATTATATCTGATTGGCACAATCTAAATTGTATAACAAATCCTATTAGCAGCTCAGCCTAGAATTATAGTTATTCGGTTTTGTTTTCAGCTCAGTGTAAGTCCATTTTTATTGAAGTATAGCATACAGACAGAAAAATGTACAAATTATAATCTGAGAGCTTGATGAATTTTCATAAAGTAAACACCCCTACATATAGCTAGCAGCCAGATTGGAAGGCAGAAACTACTACCATATCAGAAGCTCCCTTCATGATCTTTTCTAGGCATTATCCTCCCCCAAATTGACTGTAATCTTGGTTTCTAATATGCTAGACCAATTTGGCCTATTTGTAAACATTAGACAAAATGGAATAATACTGTGTGTATTATTTTATTACTGACTTTTTATATCAACATTATATTTGTGAGATTCATTCGTGTTGTGTGTGGTAATAGTACCTTCATTTTCATTGCTGTATAGTATTCCATTGTATGAATATAACACAATTTATGCATTCTAAAAAGATGGACATTGGGTTGCTTCCAGTTTGAGATTATTGCAACTAGTGCCACTATGAACATTGGTGAACACACACACACACACACACATTTCAGTTGGATATATAAAAGTGGAATTTCTCTGACGCATGGGGTTTGTCTTGAGTAGATACTGCCCAACAGTTTTTCACGTCTTCATCAAAACTTGATCTTTTTCATCTTTTAAATTTTAGCCATTCTTTTTAAAGACTAATTCAGTGTATTGAATCTCATTGTTGTTTTCATTTTCCTGATATCAAGTAAATTAAACACCTCTTAAATTGTTTATTGGCCATTTGAGTACCCTCTTCTGTGTTCTGTGAAATGCCTATTCATGTATTTTGTGTGATTTTTCTTTTTTTTTTTTTTTTTTTTATTTTTCGCTTTTTTTTTTTTTTTTTTTTTTTTTTTTTTTTTTTTTTTATTTTTTTTTTATTTTTTTTTTTTTATTGCATTTTAGGTTTGGGGGTACATGTGAAGAACATGCAAGATCGTTGCATAAGTACACACATGGCTGTGTGATTTTTCTATGGGTTTGTCTGCCTTTTCTTGTTCTTTGTAATTCTTTATTCTGGATATGAGTCCTTCGTTGGGTGTATGTATTGAGAATATCTTTTGGCACTCTGTGGCTTTTTTTGTTCACTCTTTTATCAATGTCTTTTGATAAAGACATTTGTAATTTTGAATTAATTCAGTTTATCAGATGTTTTCCTTTATGGTTCATTTATTTTGTGTGTCTCCAGTTTAAGAAATCTTTGTGGGCTCCAAATCATAATAGTATTCTTCTTTTTTCTTGAGAAACTGTTATTGTTTCACTTAGATTTACAATTTATCTAGTATTGACTTTTATGGATGGTGAAAAGTGGGAAATATAGTTTTCAGCCTTCCACTTTCTGCAATTCTGTAGAGAAGGAGTATAGTAGAGAAGGTAGTAAAAATGTATGCAAGAAACCATAGCTAATAGCTAACTTAAGTGACTGTTTACACTGTAAACAATTATATGGTTAGGCTTTGTATCCCCACCCAAATCTCATCTTGAATTGTAATCCCCAGGTGTTGAGGGAGAGATCTAGTAGGAGGTGATTCGACCATGGGGGAGGTTTTCCCCATGCTGTTCTCATGATAGTGAGCGAGTTCTCACAGATCTGATGGTTTTATAAGGGACTCTTCCCCTTTGCTTCTCTCTCACTCTCTCCTGCTGCTTTGTAAAGAAGGTGCCTACTTCCCCTTCACCTTCCACCATGGGTAAGTTTCCTGAGGCCTCTCCAGTCATGTGGAACTGTAAGTCAATTAAATCTCTTTCCTTTATAAATTATCCAGTCTCAGGTAATATATTTACAGAAGTATAAAAACAGACTAAAACAAACAGGTAGCTGTAAATTGTGAGTTTTTCTTAACTCCTTTTCAAGTATGATTTTCTGTGATAATGAATTTTCACATTTTACACTTCCCTAATGCCAAAATATTCACCTCCAGCAGCTGTTTGGCCTCTTTCTTATCCTGCTCCTTGGAAGAATGTCATCATCGTTGCTGCCAGAGCACTGTGTTCTTTTTCAGAAGTTATAGCAAGAATTGATCTGCTTTCTGTCTTTTTCTTTTCTTTTCTTTTCTTTTTTTTTTGAGGCAGGGTTTCACTCTGTCACCCAGGCTGTAGTGCAGTGCCTCAATCTCAGCTCACTGCAACCTCCACCTCCCGGGTTCAAGAAATTCTTGTGCCTCAGACTCCAAGTAGCTGGGACTACAGGTGTGTGCCACCATGCCTGACTAATTTTTGTATTTTTAGTAGAAACGGGTTTCACCATGTTGACCAGGAGAGTCTTCATCTCCTGACCTCGTGATCCACCCACCTTGGCCTCTCAAAGTGCTGGGATTACAGGCGTGAGCCACAGCACCCAGCCAGATCTGCTTTCAAATAAATGACAAGAAGACCAGGGTTACAATTGGTGGGAAAAGGTGAACACTGGAATTTTTTTAAAGAATTGTAGTCTCAGGCCGGGCGCGGTGGCTCAAGCCTGTAATCCCAGCACTTTGGGAGGCCGAGGCGGGTAGATCACGAGGTCAAGAGATCGAGACCATCCTGGTCAACATGGTGAAACCCCGTCTCTACTAAAAACTACAAAAAATTAGCTGGGCATGGTGGCGCGTGCCTGTAATCCCAGCTAC
>NW_016107393.1:845542-849161 GCF_001604975.1 Cebus imitator | reverse complement strand
AGATCGCACCATTACACTCCAGCCTGGGTAACAAGAGCGAAACTCCGTCCCCCAAAAAAAAAAAAAAAAAAAAAGAATTGTAGTCTCACCACATAATCTAAGATCATGTGATCAAGGGCATTTTTCTAAAAGGCTTGAGGAAAAGTTGTTTCTCCTAAGGGGTTAAACAAGCTCATGACCCTACCTCTCCTCGTTTGCAGGCACAACCACTCCCTGCATTTTTTTTTCATGTGGAACAATTGATGTTTTCTCAATCTTATATAAGATATTATACAAGGCTGGGCATGGTGGCTCATGCCTGTAATCCCAGCACTCTGGGAGACCAAGGTAGGCAGATCACCTGAAGTCAGGAGTTTGAGACCAGCCTGGCCAACATGGTGAAACCTTATCTCTACTAAAATACAAGAAAAAAAAAAAAGAAAAATTAGCTGGGCATGGTGGCACACACCTGTGATCTCAGCTACTCGGAAGCTGAACCCGGGAAGTGAAGTTTGCAGTGAGCTGAGATAGTGCCACTGCACTCCAGCTTGGGTGACAGAGCAAGACTCTGTCTCAAAAAAAAAAAAAAAAGCTGTTATACAAAAGAGGTTTCAAATGAGTTCCTTACCTTTCTCAGATTTTTCCCCATAGGCCCCTTTAGAAATTATGGCATGGCTATTGGGACAGTAAAATGTATCTAGAGCAAAATTCTTCTCAAGCCCCTTGTGCCTTATCCCCGCTCTCTCTTTTGATATTTGGATATATCATTTGGTTCCCTAATAATAATGGCTAAAGTGGGTTGTGAAATATGACTTTTTTATTATTCAACCCAATTTCTATTCCATGGCCACATATCTCTGGGCTGTTAGGAAAAGTCATTTCAGCATGTATTTTCAAGTCATACCACACAGTAGCAGGATCTTACACAGTGCCAATTCTTCTGGAAAGGGGCAGGTGCCTTAGCTGGTCCTTAATTAGTTCACAATGATGCAGCCAAGATTCATAAACAGTGTAGGGTTCCCATGACCCCTTTATGTTTAGGACCTTCTATTGTTCCTGAGTTACCCTAGAGGTCTGCTCATCTACATAAATGCATCTGCATAGTCATTCCCCTAATTCCTACCTGCCAGACACTCTTCTAATTACTCCATGTGCCTTGTCTCATTTAATCCGCATAATAACCCTATATGATAGTTGTTGCTATTATCTACATTTTATAGATGAGGACATTGAGGTTAGGTAATATGCCCAAAGCCTTTTTATCTCATTAGTGCTGAAGTTTTGCTGTGGATTGACTACATTTACTTGTATGAGTGCTTATTAATAATCCATTGGCACACTCTCAGTGGGCTTCTCAAATCTTAGACAAACCTTGAAGAGTTCATCTTTGCAAAGGCCGATTACACCAAGGCATGTCAGTCATCTTAGTTAATCGTCTTATTCAATTCATGAAGCAAGTATTTCTAGGGACTGGCCATATGCCCAACACAAGTTCTGATGACTGAATGGGATAAGGTGCAACAGTAGTACTACAGTCCCTTTCATAGGAATCTTAAAAGTAAAGTTTGTCCAAGTTATCAATCTTATTCTAATGGAATTTAACTTAATTTGAAAGAAACCTAAGTCCTTCAGTCACTAACTCATAGATTTAATAAATGGGACTCAGACATATGAACATTGTTGTTTTTGATGGCCACATTTTCTGGGTCATCTCCCAGAAGTAGCATAAGTTTCTTCTTATGCTAATTTGAGTGCTGCTAAACCAAGAAAGGCCCACCTTCACCCACTCCTCACCCCTCATGGTTCATGGTTCAATTCAGTCTCCAGTCTCAATTTTCCAATTATCTAATAAATTGAAGACTTCCATTGGGAGTAGGTGAGGATGGAATCTTAAGGGAATTAAAAGTGCCATTTCAGAGTCAATATAGTTTTAATAGATTTTAGGGATAAACCTGATACCTAACCACTAAATATAAGGCTTTCATAGGAATCTGTGTCCATGTCCCTAAAAAAACAATTTGAAACCCAGTTTGGTTATATTCCTTAAGAACCATTTTATATTCTTTATATTTATTGGTACCTTAATTATTAAAAACCTGGCCACTTTAAGGTGGAATTTCTAGTATTTTCGCTACTCTTTACCCTTCTACATGGCAGTACATGTTTCTGTCCTGATATCAGCTCTCAACTTGAGCAAAGGCGCGCTTCTAGTTACTCAAGGGTGGACAGAGCTCTCTGGAAAGGACCATTGAAGAGTTTATAACAATGTTTTACAAAGTTCAAATTACCCTTGCTTATCTGGAATCTTTTGAAAATTAATCCCTAATTGGCTGAATGTAACATAACTTACTGTAGGAGCTAGTTTTACTGAATGAAACATTTTGTCCTAGATTTTTGTGACCGTGAGTGTCTCCTTCAACCCTGGAGAAGGATATCTGTTCTAGGTCATTCTTACTTCCTAGAGAGGAGAAAAATCAGAACTATTTCCTTTACACTGTCAGGTGGGTCTACTCAAACAATCCATCAACCTGATAGCAGAATATCAGGGCTTCAAAACAAGAAACATAGAATCCCTAACCCCAGAGAGTAATCAGCTTATCTCACTGCTTCCCCTTTAGATTAAGAGCAACTTTAGTAGAATGAGTTCCCTGGGCACAGCACCTGCAGGTTATGTGAAGGTGCTTTATAAGCTTTTTTGTTTGTTTTTGAGACAGAGTCTCACCTGGTCACCCAGGCTAGAGTGCAGTGGTGTGAACATGGCTCACTGCAGCCTCGACCTCCTGATCTTAAATGATACTCTCTACTCAGCCTCCCGAATAGCTGGGACTACAGGCGTGCACCACCACTCCTGGCTAATTTTTGTCTTTTTTATAGAGACAGAGTTTCAACATGTTGCCTATGCTGGTCTCAAACTCCTGAGCTCAAGTGATCCACCCACCTCGGCTTCCCAAAGTGCTGGGATTACAGGCATGAGCCACAGCTCCCAGCCTTGCTTTATAAACTTTAAAGCAGCATATGGCACTACAGGTTGTTGAAAATTTGTTTTATTTCCTTTGCTTTTTAGCCTAGAAAGTACTCTGACCAGCAAAAACGACCCATTGCACATGTTAACACTATTGCTAGATTTCAGTGATGGTGGTATGATAGTAGCAATAGCAAGAGAAACAAAAAGAAGAGTGTAAGGGTGGAGAATGTGTATGTCCATGCCCATGTCCTGGCTTTTTGTGCTGGCTTTTCTACATGCTCCAAGGAGATTTCTCAAAGTTATCCAGTGTTCAAATGGGAAGGAGCACAGATCAGATGGGGAATCTGCCCAGGTGTCAGAGAATCCCTGTTAATCTTCTGACCAAAATAACTATCCATTCCAAGTTCTTGTTATTATTTTTTGAAAAATAACAATCATTTTCATAGCTAATATTCTTCAAAGACTTGTAGAGATTTTACCCACTTTCATAAACTGTTTAAGTTTTCTGAAGTTAGCTGTTAAGAACTTACGTTAAGATAGCTCTGTCTTATGGGCCGGGTGCAGTGGTTCATGCCTGTAATCCCAGCACTTTGGGAGGCCGAGGCAGGTGGATCACGAGGTCAAGAGATCGAGACCATCCTGGCCAACATGGTGAAACCCCGTCTCTACTAAAAA
>NW_016107393.1:844072-845328 GCF_001604975.1 Cebus imitator | reverse complement strand
AAAAAAAAAAAAAAAAAAAAAAAAAAGATAGCTCTGTCTTTAGAGCTGAAATAAATTCTAATCTGGAAGTCAGAATGGCCTAGAACAGATGCCTTTTTTCAATTCCACATGAATGGAGACTTTAGGCTGAGTTCCACCTCCTTAAAAAAAGAAAGCAGGGATGTGTATGGACTCAGTCAAGGGTGGAGAAGTAAAGCTGGTAGTGACTCACTTCAGTTTTTGGAAGGAGGCGGATTAAGCTTCCACCCCCACAAGACTGATGCTGGGAACTCCCACTTTGGAAGATGAGGCAGCTCTTGACTTGAAAGCAGTCTGCAGTAGCGTCCCACCCTAGAAAAGAAGTTAAATTCATTGTTAGACTTGAGACCGTGCAACTAAAATGTAAGAAATACAAGTGTCCAGTATACTCAAAAGCCTTAAAAATGCACATTTTGTCCAGTGACCAACTTCAAATTTATAACTCTGCCTTTAGGAAGTTACTAAGCATGTGTGCAAAGATTAAACTGCTAGGCAGATCATCCAAACTGTGTTTGTCATACAGAAATAGAAAAGCAACCTAAGTGTCCAACAGTAAGACTTTAATTACATAAATACATCCATATATTTTTCATATTTAAAATAATGTTATAGATACATATTTATTAATGTGATAAGTTGGCTAAAATATATTAAGGACAAACACAGGTGACCAGCCATTATGTACTTGATTATCCCCTTTCAGTAAAATAAAAACGTGTGAGTATATGCGTATGGTTTTAAAAGCTTTAAAAGGGTTTCTGGTTCAAGGTGATGGATTGACTGCATGCATTTAACTTCCCCTTGCTCTCTAAATCTCACCAACATGGTATAAAAATACACACACATACAGTCACAAAGAACAGTTTGTATAAAAGTACGAAAAGAAACTCTGCCTGACTTTACACCCCATCCCAAATCTGGGTCTTGCTGCCATATCTAGAAATGGGAAGAATGCTGACAAAAGAACAAGAAAAGGAGATTTTGACTTTTTGTTTTTATACTATCTGTACTATTTGATGTTTTTCATTAGTACTGTGTATTTTTGTAACTTTAAAATTATTGAAGGCTAGATTTAAAAGTGGTAATACAGAAGCATCACAGCACTTTGCATTTAGCTTTTATAGGGTTCACCTAAATTTGGGAAGAGTGGAGGGCAAATGAGAAAGAATAAAGGAAAGAGAAAGGGGGAGAGAGAGGAAGAAGGAAAGTGTAAGAGATCATTTTTTTTTTTTTTTTTT
>NW_016107393.1:816761-842966 GCF_001604975.1 Cebus imitator | reverse complement strand
ATGTTGCCCAGGCTGGCCTTGGACTCCTGGTCTCAAGCAATCCTCCCACCTTGGCCTCCCAAGGCAGTGGGATCTGATCTTTTCAATTAGCTTGAAACTAATCCAAAATAAATCTGAAAGAGGTGATGTGAATTTGATCAATTTCTGGTCCTGTGTGCTCTTCATACATTGAGTATCTTGTCACAGTAAGTGTGATTCTTTTGTTAACAGGTCCTTTTATTTTTATTTATTTATCTATGTTTAAATAGCATGGCTTATAAATAACAACTACTTCGTTAGTTGCTCAACTAACAAAGCTTATGCCATGCACATGTGTTGGGTTTTCTACATGCTCCAAGGTTCTATTCCAAACTGAATAATTTAAGGTATTTTCAGGGGTAATCCCATTCCCCTCTTAATTTAGTGGTTAACTCTCAATAAGATGAAAAACCAGTGCAGAATTTAGTTAATAATCAGTGGTGGAATTCAGGTGTTTTTTGTTTTCTCTCTCTCTCTCTCTCTTTAGTCGTATTTTCAATTTGGATAATAAGGAATTATTCCTTTTGTTATAAGAAAACTAGGCTGGGCACGGTGGCTCATGCCTGTGATCCCAGCACTTTGGAAGGCCAAGGTGGGCAGATCACGAGGTCAGGACTCAGCCTGGCCAACATGGTGAAACCCCCTCTCTACTAAAAAGACAAAAATTAGCCTGGTGTGGTGGTGGATGCCTGTAGTCCCAGCTACTCGGGAGGCTGATGCAGGAGAATTGCCTGAACCTGGGAGGCAGAGGTTGTAGTGAGCTGAGATGGCACCACTGCACTCCACCTCTGGGTGACAGAGCAAGACTCCGTTTTAGGGAAAAAAAAAGAAAACCTATATTTGTATCTATCTATCTATCTGTCTGTGTATTTATTTAGGGGCATGGTCTCACTCTGTCAGTCTGGCTGGAGTGCTGTGGTGTGATCACAGCTCACTGCAGCCTGGAACTCCTGGGCTCAAGCTATCTTCCCACCTCAGCCTCCTGAGTCACTGGGACTACAGGTGTGCACCACCATGCCTGGCTAATTTTTTATTTTTATTTTTGTAGAGACAAGGTCTCACTATGTTGCTTAGGCTGGTCTTGAACTCCTGGCCTCAAGTGATCCTCCCACCTTGGCCTCCCAGTATTGGGATTACAGGTGTTAGCCATTGCACTGGGCCAGAAAACTATGTATTTTTTTAAAATTTTTTGAAATGATAGCTGTAGCTCTTATTCCATCTTCACCTGGCTGATGGGCATCCATGGACTCTCTTCTCTTTTCATGACTCAACTCTATTCTCATAGACATCTCATTTCCATCTGCTGCCCCAAGTGGAACACTCTTCAGTGATAAGAAATCACAGCATCACAATTTTGCACTTACTATCCATCCAGATAGAAAACTCACTCAGTCCCAATCTGTGTCAAATAGTATTTATAACTAGCCCCTCAATTGATTTTCTCTTTTTCCTTGTATGAAGTACTTCCTGAAATTATAAGAAACTTGTATTTATATTAATCAGTAAGACTTTTTCTTCATAACTTGAAATATACATAGAAAAATGTTGTTTGTAGCAAAAATGTTAAATAGACTACTATTTTATGACATAAATTAAAAGTCAGCCAAGAAACTTCAGGTAGCATAGATGAAGAACTCACATACTGATGATTAATCCATGCTTCTGGCTGCAAAACTGAACAATCAAGGTTGGGCCACCTCCAAAGAACAGGTTTGAAATCCTGGAAGGACAATCAAGCCTTTATTTCAAGCTAATGCGGTAACCAAACCCTCTGGATCCTTTTGAAGTTAGGAGGTAAGAAGCAGTTGAGGGATTTTTATTCTTTAGGGGGCCAGGTCCTGAGGAAATTTGCCCAACCTGGTAGCCTAATCAGGTTGCAGGGTTAATGGTCCTGATCAGTATAAAGTGAGACTCCAAGATTGTGTGTTCTCTGTGGAAGATAGACACTTGGATAGATACTTAATAACAAGTTACGGACCTAGTTTTTGTTTGGTTGGTTGGTTTTTGTTTTTGTTTTTGAGATGGAGTCTCCTCTGTCACCCCGGCTGGAGTACAGTGGTGCCATCTCAGCTAACTGCAACCTCTGCTTCCTGGATTCAAGCGATTCTCCTGCCTCAGCCTTCTGAGTAGCTGGTATTACAGGTGCCCACTAACATGCCTGGCTAGGGACCCACTTTTAATACCTTATGTGATGCAGAACAATTTCTTTAATCTCATGAACTCTTATTTTTTTATAGACTTGAAATGGTAATGATATTGTTTATTCTGCAAATTAAATGAGAGGCTCTCTGTAGGTATACAGTGCTGAGATGCTAATGGATAACAACAAGCTTTAAAACATTTATTAAGATAAAAAGGATAAAATACATTCTGTCTATAGTACAGTTGTTGGGTCTTTTTTAGTGTGGAAAGTGGTAGACAAGCAGTTCCTAGTGGGAAGCCTGAAAACACCTTCATGTTCTCCTTTAGTGTTTTGCAATTTGTTTACTTATTAAACTAACGCCTTGGCAACAAGAATAGTATTTTTCTTGCATGGAATCCATCTCTAAGAAAACGTATACCTGGAAGCTGTCAACAACAATAAGCCAGCAAGTCAAGAGTGAGCCCATTGACAGAGTTGGCATGGATCAGCTTTAATCCTCCCCCAGGGCACTGAAGCAAAGGACATAGGTGAGTACTTGTCAGGAGTTCTCACAGGAATCTCATTCTGCCTGGCTATCCAAATATCACAGCCACTTCCCCTGTCACTTGACATCAGGGCTGCTAAGGATGCTTTATAGAAAGCTCTGCTGAACCAAACTCAGGAGATCTCAAATAGTACAAGTCCAGATATAAATTTTGAAAATCCCTCTTGAGACAAAAACCTCTTTCCCCAGATCCACCAAGCTGCCTGATAACATACCAGCCTGGCCTCTTTGTTCATTAGCTCCAAGATCTCAGGCTGGTTGCTAAGCCGCTGCAGCAGCGGCCTAAACTGACATCCCACTTATGCCCCCAAACTCAACACAACTTCTGTCCATTGCATCATTTTACCCAAAATTCTTAGGTATACTAAAATTTTGTTCCAGCTTGAATTGTGCACAGTAGCTCCAATACTATCCTCACCACTATTCCCATGCCTCACCCCCACTAAGCCTGCTGGGTTGGGCCTGTCCTGAATCTCGGCACCAACTTCACCCACTCCACCCTTCCTCACCATCTTTGCTGGATCACTGCTCACTTGCAGAAGGTCAAGTGTGAACCCTGCTAGTCATTTCCACTCTTTTTTGGTCTTTAATCACACATGATAGACTTTTAATGTGTCCCTTAGACTCTACAATATTAGATAATAAAAGAGGTATTGAAAGCATATTTTCTGCTCCTCCTGCTTTCAGATTCCTCCTTCTGTCCCTACTTCTGATGGAGACAGAGTAGGGAGTCACCAAATTGATCTGGAAAAGATGAACTAGATGTGCTCAGATTATAGAGCCTGGCCTCAGTGGGGAGGAACTGGCATCTTAACCCAGCAGTCCAACTGTCATATCCAATTTTAAACTCTGGCTGGGAACCATGGCTCACACTTGTAATCTCAGCATTTTGGGAGGCCAGGCAGAAGGATTACTTGAAGTCAGAAGTTCAAGACCAGCCTGGGCTACATAGTGAGACCCTGTCTCTACAAAACAAAAATTTTAAATTAACCAAGGATGGCAGGATATACCTGTAGCTCTAGTTTCTTGGGAGGCTGAGGTGAGAAGATTGCTTGAGTCCAGGAGTTAAAGGTTACAGTGAGCTGATCATGCCACTGCACTTTAATCTGTGTGACAGAACGAGACCCTGTCTCAAAAAAAGAAGAGAAAGGAAAAGAAGAAAAGCCAGTAGTCTCCCACTTCTTTCCCCCTTCTTCCAGACTTCACCTCCAAAGCCCTAACACTCACTACTTTGCTACCCTTTCCTCACTCCAGATTTCTTCATACTCTCCCTGCACCAGTGGAAACTTCTTAACTAACTGTTGATCTCATTGTCAGATTATAGGAATTCACAATAAGGCAAGAATCAGGATTAACTCTTCTGAAATGTATTTACATTTTAAAAGAGTTTGTTAGCATCTGCAGAAGCCAGGTAGTGGTGGCCACCGGAAAAGACTACTTCTGCTTGAGGAAGGGCGAGGAAAAAGTGGGAAGGACTTTGTCTTGCGGCTTTGGTGCCAGTTCAGCCACAGTAGAATAGAGCACCAAGTAGATTCCTAATGTTCCAACTCCAAGTCCTGGCTTTCAGACAGCATTTCTGGATCTGCCTTGGGTTGGGGGCAGGGGAAGGATGGAGCTTGCTGCCATGAAGGGAAAGACACAAGCCTGTCTGGATTATGACTGAAGAGCCTTTGGGCCTTGCGAGAATATTGGCAGTAGCTAAACAGTATTTGCCAAGAGCCTTCAGCAAGACCCAGTGCTGTGCTGGCTTTGGGTCTGACCAAGCATGGTCACGGTGGTGGTAGCCACAGTGGTACTTGTGTTACCCCTTCCCCAGCTTTAGGCAGCTCAGCACAGAGAGACTCCATTTGTTTGGGAAAAAGTAAGAGAAGAGAACAAGGATCTCTGCCTGGTAATCCAAAGAATTCTCTCAGACCTTACCCAAGACCACCATGGCAGTATGAGTCTGCTAGAGTCACAGTTGTACCGGGCTTGGGGTGCCCCTTAATGCAGATATGGCTGCAGGAACCAAAGACTTAGATCACAACACTTGATTCCCTCTGAATACTTGGAAAACCTTCCCAAAAAGGACAGGTACAAGCAAGCCCAGACTGCAAAGACTTTAACAAATACCTAACTCTTCAATGCTTAGACATCACAAGCCTCAGGACCATCCAGAAAAACGTCACCTCACCAAACAAACAAAATAAGGCACCAGTGACCAATCCTGGAGTGACAGAGATATTGTGTGTGATCTTTCAGACAGAAAATTCAGAATACCTGTTTTGAGAAGCTCAATGAAATTCAGGATAACATAGAAGAGGAATTCAGAATCCTATCGGATAAACTTAACAAAGAGATTGAAATAATTTTTAAAAATCAAGCAGAAATTTTGGAGCTGAAAAACTCAATTGATATACTGAAGATTGCATCATGGTCAACAGCAGAACTGATTAAGCAGAAGAAAGAATGAGTGAGCTTGAAGACAGACTATTTTGAAAATACAGAGAGGAGATAAACGAAAAAAGAATTCAAAAGAATGAAGCCTGCCTGCAACATGAGTTACTGGCCTTAAAGAGGAAGTTAAGGGTAGATAGTTTATTCAAAGGGATAATAACAGAACTTTCCAAACCTAGAGAAAGATATTCATAGCCAAGTACAAGAAGATTATAAAACACCAAGCAGATTTAACCCAAAGAAGACTAACTGAAGGCATTTAATAATGAAACTCCCAAAGGTCAAAGATAAAGAAAGGATCATAAAAGCAGCAAGATAAAAGACATAACACACAATGGAGCTCCAAAATGTCTGGCAGCAGACATCTCAGTGGAAACCTTACAGGCCAGGAGATGCTGGCATGACATATTTAAAATGCTGAAGGAAAAAACAAACAAACAAAAAAAAAAAACTTTTATCCTAGAATAATACATCCAGGGAAAATATCTGTCAAATATGAAGGAGAAATGTCCCAAACAAAAGCTGAAGGATTTCCTCAACACCAGACTTCTCCTACAAGAAATGCTAAAGGAAGCTCTTCAATATGAAAGAAAATTATGTAAAGGAGCAATAAGAAAGTATCTGAAGGGGCTGGGTGCAGTGGCTCACGCCTGTAATTCCAACACTTTGGGAGGCTGAGGAGGGTGGATCACTTGAGGTCAGAAGTTTGAGACCAGCCTGGCCAACATGGTGAAACCCAGTCTCTACTAAAAATACAAACAAAAATTATCCCAGCATGGTGGTGCGTGCAGGCTGAGGCAGGAGAATCGCTTGAACCTGGGAGGCAGAGGTTGTAGTGAGTCGAGGTTGCACCACTGCCCTCCAGCCCAGGCATCAGACTGAGACTGTGTCAAAAAAAAGAGAGAAATTATCTGACGGTGTAAAACTCACTGATAATATTAAGCACAGACAAGCACAGACTATCATGACACTATAATAGTGGTGTGTAGGTTGAGTGTGGTGGCTCATGTCTGTAATCCCAGCACGTTGGGAGGCTGAAGTGGGCGGATCACAAGATCAGGAGACCGTGACCATCCTGGCCAGCATGGTGAAACCCTGTCTGTACCAAAAATATAAAAAATTAGTTGGGCATGGTGGCGTGTGCCTGTAGTCCCAGCTGCTCAGGAGGCTGAGGCAGGAGAGTCACTTGAACCCAGGAGGTAGAGGTTGCAGTGAGCTGAGATCACGCCACTGCACTCCAGCCTGGTGACAGAGCAAGACTCCGTCTCAAAAAAAAATAGTGGTGTGTAAAATACTCACTCATATCTTGAGCAGAAAGTCTAAAAGGTGAACCTATCAAAAATAAAACTACAACAACTTTTCAGAAAGTAGAATAAGACATAAATAGAAACAATAAAATGTTAGAAAGTAGGGGCAATGAACTTAGTCTGGAGTTTTTATTAATGTTCTCTTTGCTTTTGCAATTAGTGTTAAGTTGTCATCAGTTTTAAATAATGAGTTATAAGATGTTATTTGCAAACCTCGAGATAACTTCAAATCAAAAAAAACCTACAACAGATATGCAAAAAAATGAAAAGCAAGAAATTAAAACACACCACCATAGAAAATTACCTTCATAAAAAAGAATAAGGAAGGAAGGAAGGGAAGGAAGGAGTGAGGGAGTGAAGAAAAAAGGAAGGAGGGAGGGAGTGAGGGAGGGAGGGAGGAAGGAAGGAAGGAAGGAAGGAAGGAAGGAAGGAAGGAAGGAAGGAGGGAGGGAGGGAGGGAGGGAGGGAGGGAGGGAAGGAAGGAAGGAAGGAGGGAAGGAAGGAAAGGTCACAAAATAACCAGAAAACAAATAACAATATGGCAGCAGTAAGTCCTTACTTATCAATAATGACATTGAATGTAAATGGACTAAATTTTCTAATCAAAAGAAATAGAGTAGTTAAATTGATTTAAAAAGAAAGACTCAGCCAGGCCTGGTGGCTCATGCCTGTAACCCCAGCACTTTAGGAGGCCAAGGAAGGCAGATTGCTTGGGCCCAGCCTGGGCAACACAGTAAGACTCTGTCTCTATAAAGAAAAAAATGCTTAAAAAAATACTTAAAAAAAAAGAGAGAAAACAAGACCCAACAATCTGTTGCCTATAAGAAACACTCTTCACCTATAAATACACACATAGGCCTAAAATAAAGGGATGGGAAGATACTGCACACAAATGGAAACCAAAAAAGAATAGGATTTGCTATATTTATATCAGACAAAATAGTTTTCAAGATAAAAAATATAAAAAGGGACAAAGAAGGCTGTTATATAATGATAAAGGGGTCAACTCAGCAAGAGGGTATAACAATTATAATTATATATGCACCCAACACTGGCATATCCAGATTAAAAAAAGCAAATGTTATTAGAGCTAAAGAGAGAGTGATAGACCCAATACAATAACTGGAGACGTCAACACCACACTTGCAGCATTGGGCACATCATCCTGTCAGAAAATCAACAAACATAGAACTTAGCCTGCACTGTAGACCAAATAGACCCAATAGATACTTACAGGACATTTCCTCCAACAGCTACAGAATACACATTCTTCTCCTCAGCGCATGGATTATTCTTGAGAACAGACCATATGTTAGGGCATAAAACAAGTCTTTAAAAATAAAAAAATAAAATAAAATCAGGCCAGGCATAGTGGCTCACACCTGTAATCCTAGCACTTTAGGAGGCCAAGGTGAGTGGATCACCTGAGGTCAGGAGTTCGAGACCAGTCTGGCCAACATGGTGAAAGCCTGTCTCTACTAAAAATTAGCTGGGTGTTGTGGCAGACACCTGTAATCCCAGCGGTGGCTCACACCTGTAATCCCAGCACTTTGGGAGGCTGAGGCAGATAGATCACTTGAGGTCAGGAGTTTGAGACCAGCTGACCAACACGGTGAAGCCCAATCTACTAAAACACAAAAATTACCTGGGTGGATCACCTGAGGTCAAGAGTTCGAGACCAGCCTGACCAACATGGTGAAACCCTGTGTCTGCCAAAAATAAAAAAATTAGCTGGGCATGGTGGCAAGCGCCTGTAATCCCAGCTACTCGGGAGGCTGAGGCAGGAGAATCACTTGAACCTGGGAGGAGGAGGTTGCAGTGAGCCAAGATCTCGCCACTGTACTCCAGCCTGGGCAACAAGAGCAAAACTCTGTCTCAAAAAAAAAAAAAAAAAAGTCTTGAAACAAATGAAAATAGAAACACAACATACCAAAACCTAAGGAATACAGTGAAAGCAGTACTTAGAGGGAAGTTCATAACTATCAGTGACCACATCAAAAAAGAGAAAAACTGACGCAGGGGTGTAGCTCAGTGGTAGAGCATTTGACTTCAAAAAAGAGAAAAACTTCAAATAACTTAATAGTGCATCTTAAAGAACTAGAAAAACAAGACCAAACCAAACCCAAATTAGTAGAAAAAATAATAAAGATCAGAGCAGAAGCAAATGAAATCGAAATGAAGAAAACAATTGAAAAAATCAATGAAACAAAAAGTTGGATTTTTGAAAAGATAAACAAAATGGACAAATCTTTAGGCAGACTAAGAATAAAGGAGAGAAGACCCAGATAAATAAAATCAGAGACAAAAATAGTGACAACTAATACCACAGAAATTCAAAGGATCATTAGAGACAACTACAAGCAACTATATGCCGATTAATTGGAAAACTTCAAAGAAACAGATACATTACTAGATACATACGACTTACCAAGATTGAACCAGGAAGAAATCCAAGAGTTTATTAATCAAAAATATTTCATATTTACAGAAAGACTTGTAGGAAAAAGGGAGAAATTTTTTTTTTTTGAGATGGAGTCTTGCCCAGTCGCCCAGGCTGAAGTGCAACAGGGAGATCTCGGCTCACTGCAACCTCCGCCTTTCAGGATCAGGCGATTCTCCTGCCTCAGCCTCCCGAGCAGCTGGGATTACAGATGCACCCCACCATGCCCAGTTAATTTTTGTGTTTTTAGTAGAGATGGGGTTTCACCATGTTGGCCAGGCTGGTCTCAGACTCCTGACCTTGTGATCTGCCCATGTCAGCCTCCTAAAGTGCTGGGACTACAGGCCTGAGCCACCGTGCCTGGCTGAGAAACTTATTTTTAATGCAGTTTTTTTTTTTATATTTTAAATCAATACACGCTCTAGTCACCAGACATATACTCATATTTTCACTTAAAAATACATACAAAAATTGTGATAGGTACGCTATTTGGAATAACGCTGAACTGGAAACAATCTGAATGTTCAACAGCAGAATGGGTAAATTGTGATCTATTTATATAATGGAACACTATACAACAAGGAGAATGAAGGAACTAAAACTTTGCACAACCACATGTATGAATCTCACAAACATAATGGTGAGCAAAGTAAGCCTGGCACAAATGAGAACACATATGATTCCATTTATATAAAGTTCAAAATCAGACAAAATGAATCAGTGATGTTGGAAGTCAGGATGGTGTTTACCTGTTGGAATGGTGGAGATAATAGTGACTAAGAGGGAGGCACAAGCGCAGCTTTGGGGTGGTAATATTATTCTTTTCCTTGATCATACTTACAAAGGCTACAGAGGTGTTGATTTTGTGAAAATTCATTGAGCTGTAAACGTACATGCATGCATGCATGTTATACTTAAAAAGTTTACCAAATTACCTATACATGCTTATGGTAGGAAATTTAGAAAATAGAAACTATATAGTGTTAAAAAACAGTTTTCAAAATAAGGAAACATACAGCTACCATATAAATATAAAATGAACACATCAAAGATTTTAATTAACTCATTAATTAATGAGAAAACCAGTAAGGTGTTATAGCTGGTTCAGATGGATTGGATTTACAGAAATCTATATTACCTGCCAGACAAAATTTATTTGCATTGACACGAACAGGGATCATTTGCATAGTATAACAGGAAACATTTACATTAATGTCAATTTTCTACATGTTAACCCCTTTCTCTACAAAGTCGTAAAATAGTCTAATGAAAGACTAGTCAAAGAGAATAAAAGCAGAAATTAATGGATGCACTAATCAAGACACCCACTAAATTTCAAAGGCTTTAAATTTTTTTCTTACAATAGAGTAAAATCAAAACAACCTGTAATCCTTCTATTCAGGGATAACCTATATATACACAATTTTTTGCCATATTTTTAAATATTATGTAAGAATTGTCTTATATCTAGGGCAAAATTTACTTAATAAAATTTTTAGAAAACAACTTTTTATATTGAGTACAGAGGTTTTTTTCCCTTTGTTCCAAAAAGCCTCTGTTCACATTTCTGGTTATTTCCTTAACTTTATTTATTTATTTATTTATTTTGAGATAGAGTCTCACTCTGTCACGAGGCTGGAGTGCAGTGGCACGATCTCAGCCCACTGCAACCTCTGCCTCCTGGGTTCAAATTATTCTCCTGCCTCAGCCTCGCCAGTAGCTGGGACTACAGGCACACGCCACCAGGCCCACCTAATTTTTGTATTTTCAGTAGAGACGGGGTTTCACCGTGTTGGCCAGGATTGTCTCGATCTCTCGACTTCATGATCCACCCACCTCGGCCTCCCAAACTGTTGGGATTACAGGTGTGAGCCACTGCGCCCAGCCAACATATTTTCTTAGAAGGAAAAGTATTGGATCAAATGATATGACCATTTTTAAGACTCTTAATACATATTGCCAAGTTTTTATTGTTGTTACTGTTGTTGTTGAATCAGAGTCTCGCAGTGGTGAAATCTCAGCTCACTATAACCTCTGCCTCCAGGTTTCAAGTGATCCTCCGGTCTCGATCTCCTGAGTAGCTGGGACTACAGGCATGGACCACCACACCCACCTAATTTTTTTTTATTTTAGTAGAGATGGGGTTTTACTATGTTGGCCATAGTCCTGAACTCCTAACCTCAAGTGCCCCACCCGCCTTGGCCTCCCAAAGTGCTAAGATTACAATCATGAGCCATTGTGCTCAGCCTCATATCACCAAGTACTATAGGAATATTTTGTGCCACATAGTTAGGTTGGAGGGAGGAAGCAAAAATCTTTCTAGGCTACTTTCATACTCCAGGAATTACTCCTGTCCGTAAGACTTCCAGGAGTAGAATATGTTCATAGTCTTGCAACTACCCACCATCTGCCTTTTTTTCTTCCTTTGCTTTTGGACTTTGAGCAAAAACTCAGTGCTCGCCTAAGGAAAAACTGTGGGCTGGCACAGCAAACCACAAAAATCTCAAGTTCGAACCAAATTTAAGGCTACAAGATCCCCGCACTGATGGCTTCATCTGTATTAGGTTATAAATCCCTTGAGGAATTTTCTAGGACATAATTCATGCCCTGCTTCCTGTGTTTACACATATGTTCTGATCTGTTTTGCCAGTCTTAATTTAAAATATACTATAAGCCACATATATCTTACCATGAGACCCAACTTAATTCAATTATTCTATCAATTGCCTACTGAGTGCCAGGACTTGTGCTGTACTAAGCCTAGGGTAAGCGGCAGGCAAAACAGATTTTTGCCTGCTATAGGAACAGAAAGGTATAGTACCTTTCTTGACCCATCATACAGGTCACAGTTGACACTCCTGTAACAAAAGACAGATTAACAAGAGAAAGGCGTAGCAAATTTATTTAACCAAAGTTTTACATGACATAGGAGCCTTTAGAAATGAATACCCCCGCCAAAAAAAAGAAATGAATACCCAAAGATGCAAGGAAAACTGTGTATTTATGCTGAGGCTGAGGCTGAGGCTCAGTGAAGAATGGACAGCCATCTAGAAATGTGATTGGACAAGAGAGTATGATCTTATTGTAATAGACTGGGGAGGAAAGCCAGCAAGGCCTGCCTTTCTGCTTAGATTCTTCTGGGTCTCTTTATGTAGCATTCCTTCCTCCTGGGTATGGGTAGGATCCCTCTGGAATGACAGTCTTCAAGGTAAAAAGGAGAGAGTGACCTTTCTAGATTTTATGGCTTGCTTTGCAGAAATGTGATCCTAGTTTCTAGGGCCTGTGGTGGGGAAGAGGAATTCTGATTTCTGTCACTTGCTTTAGAGGAGAAAAGAGGGCAAGAGACAGGAGAGCAGAAGAAGGTCAGAGAAAACTTGCTTCTGAGGCCCTTCCAGTGTCCTCCTGTTTAAAGTACTCAGCCAAGGGCTGGGCACAGTGGCTTATGCCTATAATCCCAGCACTTTGGGAGGCTGAGGCAGGCAGATCACTTGAGGTCAGGAGTTCTAGATCAGCTGACCAACATGGTGAAGCCCTGTCTACTAAAACACAAAAATTAGCCAGGTGTGGTGGCAGGTGCCTGTAATCAATCTCAGGTACTTGGGAGGCTAAGGCAGGAGAATCACTTGAATTCAGGAGGCGGAGGTTGCAGTGAGCCAAGATCAAGCCAGTGCACTCCAGCCTGGGTGACAGAGGAAGACTCCCTCTTGATAAATAAATAAATACATACATACATACATACATACATACATACATACATAAAGTACTCAGCCAAGTGAGGTGCCCTACTTTGGAGTAACATGTCCTAAGTCTGGACACTGTGCTGAGGATTTAGAAAGTATGATTACCATATACTATGTATTTTATATAGAAGGAACATTATACATCTTAATGTCAGGCTATTTATTATTTTGTTTTATATCTTTATTTTGTAGAGGCAAGGTCTTATTCTGTTGCCCAGGTTGGAGTGCTGTCTATATTCATAGGCCCGATCATAGTGCACTGTAGCCTCAAACTCTTGGCCTCAAGGGACCCTCCCAGCCTCATCCTCCTATTTGTTTTGTTTTGTTTAGGCTATTTATTGCTTTGTTATAGTGGTAGGTAGGTCTCTTACCAACTGGATAAAATGCTCCTTAAAGTCAGGGGCCAGGCCTTTACTTCTCTGGTATCCTTCAAAGTGCTGAGCATTTAATAGGCACCCAGTGGAGAGCACCCCAGTTGAAAATATCAGTGCCTTACGTCTGCATGAACCAAGTTTGCCTTCCAGCTCCTCAAAGAATCTCTGTGGGAATAAGTAACATGATTGGAAAACATGAAATAACTTATTATGTAAGTGATCATTTTTATACTTTATATCATAACCAATAGGTGGGACCATCAATTTTTAAATTATATTTTATATTGTTTATAGCCCGAAATTCTAAGTATTTATGGTGTTTGTTCAATAGGTGTTTATTGGACTCCATGTATGTAGAAACTGCTCAGCTCGCCACTACTAACAGAGTAAAAATAAAGGTATCACAGACATGCTTTATCATACTTTCTTTCGAAATAGTACCCTACAAAGCATGTATTTTCTCTTTTAGATGTCATCCTCATTTGAAAAAACACCACCTAAATCTTGGATAACAACACAAAAACAATGGTTTTTCAATTTCGTCCTTTTGTATGTGTGTGTTTGTGTGTATTCCAGCCCAGCTTAATATCTTATTGTAAAAGGGGAAGAGGGATGCAAAAATAAATGAAAAGTAAATGTAAAAATCTGGGTTTTAGTGGGGGAAGGGGACCTATCAGCAGAATTTAATCCGAGTTACCTTTCTATTAACACAATTTACCACTCCTCTCTTTCTTTCCTTTTGGAAGATAACAAAATTTGATCCAGGCACAGCAGAATTATTTCAACAGCTTCCAAGGCCGCACAATCCCATCTGGAGATAATAAAAGGCCCCATTCCTTTGTGTTTATTTCAAGAGGTTCATTCTTTGGAATGACCTGAGGTTGCAAACTGTAGAACAGCTGCCAGCTGAAGAGGGCTGCAGCTTGAGAGCTACTCAGGAAGTCTCTATGGGCCTGGGAGAACTCCTCTGAGATTTCCTTAGTGTAGAAAGAGGCCCCTGTGCCCTTCCTTCTCTACAGGATGAGGGTTAAAAAGAGACAAAAGAGAAAAAGAGAGGAGAGGGAGCAGTGAGGAAATGGAACTGCAATATTTAGATCAAATGCCACATAATAGTCACTTATTTATCCACCTACTGCTGAGAGAAAAGGAAACTCTGCCCAAGTATGTGCCTCTTTTTACTGAATGTTTTTAAAGTGTGATGGATGGCGTCAGGGAGTTGGGAAGATGCAAAGAGGGAACATACAAGGGTTTTTGTCATCCGGGAGTTTCCAATCTAGTAAACCATAAGAGCGTCTTGTATAGTGGTGTTTAGAAGTGTGGGCTCTGGAGGCAGGCTGCTTTATTCATTTGAAACCCAACTCCACCACTTATGCACACTTGTGCTAATTTCAGGCAAAGGGAAATATGGATCCACCTTTACACTCCTCTTCAAAAAAGAAAAATTCCCTATCCTCCTCTGATGTTTTTAGAAATTCAAACTAAATTTTAAATGAAGTAAAACAATGAGGCAAAGTTTTTATTTCAAACCATGAGCCATTCGCTCCCTACTGTTGAGAATCTCTGTGATACTTACTTCAATGTGATGAAAAATTGCTCAGGCTCAGACAGGGGCAAGTTATGGTTGGAGACAATGACTTTGCAACATAATCAATTCATCTAATTTTGCTATTTCCATGACAGCCTAGGCCCAGGAACAGGGAAATTAGATGGCGTGTCCCGCTCAGAGTTGCGATTTGCTAACAAGGCAGGGATGATGAAACCAACAGGCTGGTCAAAGCCTTTGCTAAATATCTCCCCATGGAGACCAGGCTCAGAAAGGGCTGTCCAGCCTTTTGCACCATTTCCTAGGCTGCCATAAAAATGTGCCACACACCAAGTGGCTTCAAACAACAGAAATGTATGCTCTCACCGTTCTGGAAGCTAGTCCAAGACCACGGTGTTGGCAGGATTGATTTCTTCTGAAATCTCCAAGGGAGAATTTGTTCCATGCCTCTTTGCCAGCTTCTGCTGGTGGCTGGCAATCCCTGGTATTCCTTGTCCTGCATGCATCACTCACATCTCTGGCTGTATCTTCACACGACGTTCTCACTGTATCTCTGCATCTTCACATGGCCTTCTTCACATGGACATTACCATGTTGGATTAAGGGCCCATTCTACTCTAGTATGACCTCATCTTAATTAACTACATCTGTAATGACACTATTTCCCCCAATAAGCTCACATTCTGAGGTACTAAGGGCTAGGACTTCAACATATCTCACTGAGGGGCCAAAATTCCACCTACAACAGGCCTGATGGCAGGGAAGAGAGGTGAGTGCTGTAGGGGAAAAGGGGGAACTGAGGGCTAGTCAGAGTGGCAGGGAGTGCAAGGTGGCATTCTCAACACTCAGGAATGGTGGAGGTGGCTTTGGTTGTAAATTGGTCTGAGTTTGGGATAACTATATTGCAGATTTAATTATGCCTCCAGTTTTAGAACTTTTTGTTTTTTGAGATAGGGTCTTGCTTTGTTGTCCAGGGTAGAGTGCAGTGGTGTGACCATAGCTCATTGTAGTGCTAGCATCCTGGGCTCAGCCTTCTGATTGGCTGGGACTACGGACACACTGCACTATGCCCAAGTTTTAATTTTTATTTTTGTAAAGATAGGGTCTCACTAGGTTTTCCAGGCTGGTCTCAAACTCCTGGGCCTCAAGCAATTCTCCAGCCTTGACGTCCCAACGTGCCAGGATTACAGGCATTAGCCACTGCACTCGGCCTAGAACGCCATTTTTTAACTATCAGGACTTGACTTGGATACGTGTTAAGTGCTTTACTAAAGCTCCAGTGTAGTTGCATTCAATCCTTTGCAGAGACTTGGGGTGCTAATCTGGATTGAAGTGAGAAACTCAGGGACTTGTCCTAAAGCTGTGCTTTATGGCAAGCTCATCACGTTTACATGGTTTGTTATTACTTAGGGAAACCTGGGATTAGAGGAGCTGATGAAGATTAGGGAAGCCAGACCCCCAATCAACCCTCAAACTTGCATTGGTCTCTAGCTTATCCTTTTATCTTGCTTACTTTCCAAGATCTGTTGTAACCACATTAACTCAAATCTGTTAGTCAGAAATTGAACCAAGACTACACAGTCTCCATGCTCTCAGACTCACTTACCGGCTTATGCTTATCAACAGAGAGAGGAGCAGTGTGCAGTGTATGAGTTAGCTTTTGTAGTAGAGTAGTTCAAGCACTTTAGAGCAGGCTAGAGCTGCAGAAGACTTGCATAGTGCAGCAGCACAGGTTGTACAACTTACACAAACAAAAAGATGCACATTTAATTAAGTATGGTGAATGGTCACTTCTGGGGAGGGGGAGGAGAATAGGAGGAGAAACAAATAAAATATACGGATGGATAGATGACAGATGATTGATAGATAATCAATAGATAGAGATAAATAGAACAAGAGTGAGGCCATGAAGAGTATTAATTCAGCCTTCTGCATCTAAAGTCTAAAAAGAAAAAGAATAGCCAGAATGTCTGAGTTAAAACTGTGAATCCTCCACCCACTAGGTTTTTGTAAGTTAGCCAATCTCTCCATCCCTCAGCTCATTTAAAACAGAGGTAATATTAGTACCTACCTCATGGGATTGTTGTGAGAATGAAGTGAGTCGGCATGTGTAAAGTGCTTAGAAGAACTCCTGACACTCAACCAGTAAGTATCAGTAATAAACACTCAACCATAGGGTTATGAGAATTAAGTAAAATAATCCATATAAAATGCTTAGTTAGTTAACAGTGTTTGGCCCATTGTGTTCAATAGATGCTAGTTAGCTGGCTGTTGTCATAGTCAACATCATTGTCATTATCATCATTTCTTTAAATGGCCAACTCCTTTCCCTTAGTCACTTACAGAGAGGTAGCTGGACACAGTGTTGCACAGTGGAAAGAGAATGCCTTCTCCTACACTAATGCTACCTCCATCTTTTCCTTTTGTGTGATCGTAGGCAAGGCACTTCTTTCAGCATTGTTTTCTGCAGGTAAGCCTCCTATACCCATTGTCAGCATTAAACCTCACTCTGGGCACATCATTCCTTTGGAGGTTCTAGTGATGAAACCCCACACTTAACTCTGTGTTAGCTATTGTGACAGACAGGCAAAGACAAGGGCCTAATCCTCGGGGGGGTCACATTGGTCCTAGTGAAATGGCCAGACCCCTTAGGCATACCATGCCCTGTACCTATGCCAGCCTCATCAGTGCAGCCTAAATGTGTAGCCCCAATTTGGAGTCATTTAGAACCATTAGTGTCACATGGAAGCAGGGACCCAAACCAAGATGGGTCAATCGGGGTTATTCCCCATTGTCTCAGGAATTCTACTTGTCTTGTTTTGATTTTTGCTTTTCTGTTTTGTGTCAGAGTTACCCAGGAATTGTTTTGTGTCAGGTGTTATACTGTTTCACATGTATTCTCTCACTTAAACCTTGTAATAACCCTGAGAGGAAACAAGTGCTATTCTCCCCCATTTTATGAATGAGGAAACTGAGGTACAGCATTTTAGAGTAATTTACCCCAGGTTACACAACTAGTAAGTGGCTAAGCCAGTAGCCAAACCCCAGCAGTCTGGCAGCAGAACCCTTGCTATTATGTAATACCATCTCTTGGAAATTCCCAGGGAGTTTGGCAGTTTAGGCCAAAATGAGAATTGGACATATCTGTGATCCAACAGCTTCACTTTAATGAATTTATGTAACAGATCTGTTTGACTTGCTGTTTGAATTGCTTATAATGGCAAAAGAAAGAAAGGTAAACATCCACCTGTAAGAGACTAGCTAAATAATTTATGCTATATTGTTGCAATAGGATGACACAGAGTCATGAAAGAGAATAATGCAGGCTGGGTGCATGGTGCACAGGGGCTCACACCTGTAATCCCAGCACTTCGAGAGGCTGAGGCAGGTGGATCATCTGAGGTCAGGAGTTTGAGACCAGCCTAGCCAACATGGTGAAATCCCATCTCTACTAAAACTACAAAAAAATTAGCTGGGCGTGGTGGTTGTACATGTAGTACCAACTACTTGGGAGGCTGAGGCAGGAGAATTGCTTGAACCAGGGATGTGGAGGTTGTAGTGAACTGAATTCACGCCACCGCACTCCAGCCTGGGTGACACAGGAAGACTCTGTCAGAAAGAAAGAGAGAGAGAGAGAGAGAGAAAGAAGGAAGGAAGGAAGGAGAGAGGGAGGGAGAGGGAGGGAGGGAAGGAGGGAAGGAAGGAGAAAAGAATAATGCAGATTTATATGCAGTCATATGAAACTGTCCTCAGGATATATTCTGAAGTGCAAGAAACATTGCAAAACTTGTATTTTTAATTTTTGTTTTTTTAACCTGGCTCACTACTGACAGATTTTTTTTAAAGATTGCAAAATAGTGTATATAGCATGCTATCATTAACACTTTTTAAAAAGAGGAGACAGACACACACACACAACACTTGCAGTTGTCATCCACAACAAGTATTCCTGGAAACTGGAAGTAGTGATGGTCTCTGATCAGCAGAGCTGGCAGGAATGGAGATCGCTTGGGGAAACAAAAGTACTTCTCACTCTCCTGTACAATTACATATTTTAAATCGTAAATGTTTTTCAGCTTTTCAAAAGTTACTTTATTTTTATTTACTTTTCAAAATAAATTTTATGCTGAATATTTGATGTTTACAACATAATATAGTATACATAGAGATAGTAAGACGTTATTACAGTGAAGCAAATTAACATCTCTCATTTCACATAATTACTTTTATGTGTGTGTGACAAGAGCAGCTAAAATGTAGTTATTTAACAAAAATCTCCAACACAATAAATTTTAAAAGTAGTCCTCATGTTCTACATTAGCTCTCTAGACGTGTGCATCTGACATACTGGCTATTTTGTGTCCTTGACCTACATCTCTCCATATCCCTACCCCTCAGAAATTATTTTAAAAGAGAGAAAGCAGGCTGGGTGCAGTGGCTCACACCTGTGATTCCAGCCCTTTGGGAGACCAAAGTGTGTGGATCACTTGAGGCCAGGAGTTTTAGACCAGCCTGGCCAACACGGCAAAACCCCATCCCTACTAAAAATACAAAAACTGGCCGGGGATGGCGGTGCATGCCTGTAATCCCCCTATTCAGAAGACTGAGGCACAAGAGAGAATCACTTGACCCTGGGAGGCAGAGGTTCCAGTGAGCCAAGATTGCACTACTTGCAGTCCGGCCTGGGCATCAGAGTGATACGCTGTCTTTTACAAAAAAGAGAGAGAAAAAAAAAAAAAAAAAACAACAGAGAGATGGAGAGAGATGGAGAGAGAGGAGAGAGGAAGCAAGAAAAAACTCATTGGTGGTATTGAGGTTTCAGACCCTCCTCAAAGGTTCCAGTTCACTTTGGGTTTCTGGGGAAACCGGGTTCAGTTTGAGTTCCTGAAGGATGACAACGATGTGTTTGGGTGCTTTCGAAAGTGGCCACTTCTGTGCCTCATTTCACTTAATCCTCACAGCTATGAACAAAGTAGTTTTATTATATCTACATTTTACAGATTACTATCAAGTAGATGTGAGCCAAGAGTGCAACCAAAACAGGTCATCCAGTGGTAATCAAAGGCTGAAATAGGCCTCCCCTCCTCTGTCCCATCCCCATTCCATTCAGTTTTTAAGGAAGCCAAGGGTTTCCTAGACCAGTGCTTCTCAAAATAAGGTACCCAGGCCAGCAGCATCATTATCTGATAGGAACTTGTTAGAAATGCAGATTCTCAGACCCTATTCCAGACCTGCTGAATCACAACCTCTGGGGACTGACACCAGCCATCTGTGGTCTTTTTTGTTTGGTTTCGGTTTTGTTTTTTGAAACAGGGTCTTGCTGTGTTGCCCAAACTGGAGTGCAGTGGCACCAGCCTTGAACTCCTAGCCTCAAGTGATCCTAGCACCTTGGCTTCCCTAGTAGCTAGGATGACAGGCATGTGCCACCACACCTGGCTGATTTTTTTTTATTATTTTTTTTAGAGATAGGGTCTCACTATGTTGTCCAGGCTGGTCTCCAACTCCTATCTTCAAGCAATCCTCCTGCCTCAGCCTCCCAAAGTTGGGATTACAGGTGTGAGTTACATGCTTGGCCCATCTGTGTTTTAATGAGCCCTTCAAGCAATTCTGATACATGTTAAAATTTGAGAACCATAGTCCTAGGCTAATGGCTTCACCTGACAAGCATTTAAAAAACACTGATGCCTGAGTCTCACCCCAACCCAAGATTCTGATTTAATTGGTTTGGATGTAGCCTGGTCATTAATTGTTTGTTTGTTTGTTTTGAGATAGAGTCCTGCTCTGCCACCAGCCTGAAGTACAGTGGTACAATCTTAGCTTACTGCAACCTCCACCTCCCAGGTTCAGGCCATTCTCCTGCCTCAGCCTCCCGAATAGCTGGGACTACAGGCACGCGCCACCACACCCAGCTAACTTTTGTATTCTTAGTAGAGATGGGGTTTCACCATGTTGGTCAGGATGGTCTCGATCTCTTGGCCTCATGATCCACCCACCCTGGCCTCCCAAAGTGCTGGAATTACAGGCATGAGCCATGGCGCCCAGCTAAGGTCACGGGTTTTGTAAAGCTCCCTAGATAAGTCGAGACCACTGCAACCTATACCTTCTGAAGCAGCCACTTCCATTGGAAACGGCTAATGGCACACTTATGGCATAAAGTCAAGCTGCAGGGACTACCCATATATGTGAGGACATCACAGCTTTCCAGTTTTAAGTCTTTTCCCCTTCCCAACCCTGCATCTGGACCAAGAGGCATGGGTGAAAAATGCTCCTTGGCTAAGCAGGTATATGCTCATTAGTTTGATTACCTCATAATGTTTCTTACCTTAAGCCAATAAATTCAGTCTTCAGTGAGTATTGAGAAGATGCAGGAGAGAAAATATCAAGTTGCCTACAAAATAATTTAGCAGAGGAAAAGAGATCTACAAATGGCATGGTAAATGCTTAATATTATCAGTTCACTCTTTCTTCCTGGGTTTATATATTTTGTAATGAAGGTCATATCATATCACATAGCACATCTCCAGTATAACAAGAGTTTCAGTAAGCATTTGTCTAATAATCTGCTGATTAATCAATAAATGAATGGATATCACTGATGAAGAGGCTGATTCTGTCTTTGGTGTCCAGTGTCCAACTTACTACCAATGCTGCTCTTGGCATGAAAAAGTCTTGGCATGAAAGTCTATTGACAATAAATGTGCTAGGATCAGGTGCTAGAGTTGAATGTCACCAGAAAGAGACTATAAACCCAGATGAAGGCTGGGTGCAGTGGCTAATGCATGTAATCTCAGCACTTTGAGAGGTGGAGGTGGGTGAATCACTTGAGGTCAGGAGTTCGAGACCAGCCTGACCAACATGGTGAAATCTCATCTCTACTAAAATACAAAAATTAGCTGGGCATGGTGGTGCACATCTGTAATCCCAGCTACTCAGGAGGTTGAGGCTGAAGAATCACTTGAATCCAATAGGCAGAGGTTGCAGTGAGCCGAGATCATGCCACTGCACTCCAGTCTGGGCGACAGAGCAAGACTCTGTCTCAAAACAAAAACAAAAACAAAACCAGATGGAGGCAGGGAAGGGAAAGCAGGTATAGGGGTCATTAAAGCTGGTGACCAATTATTTCCAAGTCTTCTCCCTGGGACATAGAAGAGTCTCCCTATGTTGCCCAGGCTGATCTAGAACTCCTGGGCTCAAGCGATCCTCCTACCTCAGCCTCCCAAAGTGTTGGAATTATAGGCATGACTCGCCACACCAGGCCAGATCTCCCATTGTATTCATGACCTCTCATTTGCTCTGTATAACCAATGGTCAGGTTATAGGCCAGTTTGCAGGCCCACTGGGCAGGATTCTCTGCCATGGATCACAGCCAGCTACCGATCCAAAGGAGGGTAGTCGTTGTTGAATGGAGGAATAAGGTACCCAGACCTCCCTAGGGATCCTTCCTACTGGTTTAAAGGAATTAGAATAAAGCCTTATCCAGAGAAAGGTGGTGACCAGGCAGGCAGCACAGGCAATCTGAAGCCCAAGAGCTCAAAAATAACTAGGCTGTTTTGCCAGCCTTGGACAAAGAGAGTGTCGCTTTTGAGGAAAGCACCACTGGTCCTGCCATCTGCACTTGGGCAGCCTCCAGGGTTGCAGTGAGGTTTCAGTCTCTGAGTATGTTCCGATGGCTTTAGCAGAAATTAGGCAGAAAACATGTGCATATTCAAACTGTTTAGGGAATAGACATAGGAATAATCAAATATGAAAAACCTGCTGCTTTGAGATGTTTTGTAACAGCTGTGTTCCCTACAGAACAGGTTTCTTTTATTGCCTGGATCCAAGAGCATCTCCTGGGTCCTTCCCGTTAGAATGCTGAATGTTCATGGAGAGTTTGAGATGAGGAAGAAGAGTGCTGTCTCCCAGCTAAGACTGGTGCAGCAGATCATGCAAAGTAAAGCCTCAGCAGCTGTGATGAAGTAGAGCAGAGGGCCTGGGTGTCTGTCAACTTCAGGTGGGAGATTTCCCTCAGCTTTCTAGGTAACTGTGCTTCCACTGAGCAAGCCAGATACAGACTTGAGTATCATCACAACTTGTGCCTGTGACATCTTTGCCCAAGAACAGCACACATTAAACTTTATGTTCTTCATAATATGGAAGGAAAGATATTGACCGAGCCACTCCTTCATGCCTCAAGACATCTCATATATATTTATATGGATACATACATGAATATATGTATTCTGTCATAATAGCACATTTTATTATCTTTTTATTATAACAGTATTAGGCTAGGCTACATAGACTGCATTAAATCCCAAAATAAAATTTTATATTATTCATCATAATCTAATGCAGGGGCTCTCCTGGGCAACATCTCTAAGTGGTGACTTGGAGATTCAGACTCCTTTCATCTTAAGATGCCATCATCTTCAGCATTTGGCCTCAACAGTTGCTAGAGAGGGAGAAGAGAGTATGTGTGAGACCACAACACAGGATCTGTGGTAGGTCTCCAAGCATTGCTGTCACTTCTGCCAAGAACCCAATCACAAGGCCCCATCCTAACTGCAAGGGAAGCTGGAAAAGGTCTCCTTGTATGCCAGGAAGAGAAAATGAAATTGACAAGTATCTAGCCAGTCTTAGCTACAAGTTTCAACATGTTGGAATTACTATCTAGTATTTTTCTTCTGATTATGTGTAGCATTTGGTATTATGTAGACTGCCTTGCTGCCTCCCACTGTATTTTGTAGCATCCACATGCAGCATCCCATTCCTCACAACAGGACTAGAATGGTAAGGACAGGTTTTATCATCCACTTCATGGATGGAAACTCTGAGACCCAGAGCAATTACATGGCTTGTCCAAAGTTACACACTACTGTTAACTTAAAAACACACACAATTTGTAAATTTAGACAAAGAAAGAGGATACTTTCTTTCTTATAAAGGGTTATAGCCTTTAAGGTGGCTATCCCACAGGCTGGGAAGCACAGACTCCAGCAGAAGCCCAGAGGCAAGCGCTTTGAAGGCAGAAAGGTTGGGATAGGAGCTCTATGCTGAACGGGCTGACTAAACACACATTCAGCAGGTTACAGCAGGAACTATGAAGATTCATGGAGGTGGTGCTGACACATGTATACTGAACAAACATACATGTAACACATGACCCATGTTTACTTTGGGAGGGAGACTTAGCATTTCAATGTAATACAGTTAGGGCCTATACATCAAAAGGTCTTTTCAGGACACAAAAGCTCACAAGTACACAACCTCTGTAAATTAGTCAGAACCAGTTCATGGTTGGTGGTCTTATCAGGAAAAAGTTACTGAAATTAGTCTCTCATCCAATGAAAGCTGTAGCTATGGCTGGTGGAACAGGGTTCAGTTGGTCAGAGTCTATGAGCTGGATGAGTTGCTTAAACATTGATTATCTTGAAGCCAGTGCTTGTTAAGCTGCTGGAGAAAAAGAAAATCCTTATGGCAGTTAGAGCATAGTTTATTCCTTAGGTGTAGGACTACATGACTTCCTCTCGCCTGGAATGGCCTTAGGTCTTGATTATAATTTGGTATCTTATTGCCACAAAGAATTATGTTCTGTGAGCCCTGTCATCTCTGTTGGAACATTAATGCTGCTCAGTTGTGTCTAAACCATAAAAGACTGGGGGAATATAATTAGGCATGTCTGACCTCCCATTATAGACGGGAACTAAGTCTTTAAATTTTTTTCTGGGGTCCCCTTGGCCACGAGGGGGTCCATTTAGTCAGTGGGGGGTCTTGGGATTTATTTTTAGTTTACACTACTAAGTGACAGAGCTTTTATTCTTTCATTCTGAGGTTAGTGGTCTCTCTGCCGTGCCACATTTTCTTCCCTGGAAGCTCAAACTGGATGCCCGGCACTCAATGTACAAACTCAAGTATGTAAGAAATATATATATTTTCTTTTATTAGTCTACCTAATTTATATTTTAAGCCTCCACTCTATGTTGGTGTCAGCAATGAATTTCATCATTTTGGTATTTCTCTACCTTTATTATTGATTGATTGATTTTGAGACAGAATCTCTGTCTCCCAGGCTGGAATGCAGTGGCATAATCTCAGCTCACTGCAACCTCCGCCTCCCGGGTTCAAGTGATTCTCCTGCCTCAGCCTCCAAAGTAGTTGGGATTACAGGTGCATACCATCACCACACCTGGCTAATTTTTGTATTTCTAGTAGAGATGGGGTTTCACCATATTGGTCAGGCTAGTCTCGAACTCCTGACCTTGTGATCTGCCCACCTTGGCCTCCTGAAGTGCTGGGATTACAGGCATGAGCCACTGTGCCCAGCCTTCTCTATCTTCAAAGATAAGTTTACATTTGGGGTGGGATGAAGGTTCCGTGGAGAGGAGGGTGGTCAGGTTGTGCCAGGGTATTGGGAAATCCATTTGTTCCTCACATCAGCTGTTTGAGGAGGCACCAACCCAGATGTCCACAGTTACTTCTGGCCTTCCTTTACCCATACTGATGCACCTGTGCCTCCTTCCTGTTTACATGGTCCGTTTTGTGCCCAGCATCTCCCTGCTACTTGGAGTCACTCCAGGGTCTGGGAAGTTTTGTAGGCTTACAACATACAGCCATTCGTCTCCCCAGCTTGCTGCCTCCCTGAGACACAGAGGTAGAGAAGTAGGGAAGGACCTACCCTACCCATGCCTTTGCCCTCTCACTTTCATCTGTCTTTCTTCCTACCCCGTAGAGGGATGTGTTCACTCACTTCAAACCATTTTGTTCCAAATACTTTGGCTTTATTGCAAATTGTCTCTAGTCCTCTGAGATTTTTTAATACACAAAACACAACACACAGAAGTTGTGTTGTTGTTTTGCTGTTTATCCTGTTACATTATTTCCCTACCTTGAGGCAATGGGACAAGGGCCTGCTCTCCAGGGCATGGAGGCAGGGAGGAAGGGGTAGGGGAATATTAAGAAAACAAACAAAAAAACATTTCTTGATCACTTGTGTATCACATTTAACTTTATCAGGTCCTTGTGAGGTGAGTATGTGTGTGTCATTATTCTGAAACAGTGAGGAGAGGAAGCACTGATGGGAGTTCTTATAATCTATTTGGGAACTTGAAGTGGAGGGCCTCTCCTGCCTGAATGGTCTTTAAATGTACCATCCCAACCCACCCAACTCAATCCCCGTGGCTTGATCCTGCAGTCTTGGTGATCAAGCTTTCAGTTAAGAGTTGGATGATAGTGAACTAGTTAATCCAATTAAAAAAGAAAAGAAATGAGATCTGATCTCAGAAGCCCCACCGTTATGGAAGCCTGGACATAGATTACTAGTCTTCTAAATGTGGAAAAGATTATTCACTTTTTTGGCTATTTAAGTGTTTATCACTCACTCTGCCTCAGTTATGAGCACACGCCCTAGAGTAAATCTGTTCCCTGTGGGGGAAGTAGAAGGCCCATGTCATTGTACAGTACATCCACACTGATGAAGGGAAAGGAAACATTAAGACGGCTTCGGTGAAAAGGCCACATACAGCTTGTACTTGAAGGAACTCAGACCAAGGAACAGGCAAAGAGACATCACGCTAAAGCAAAACATTGTTTAAAAAAAATTCTGACTTGTATTTATGAAATTCAATAGAATCCTATTTATGAAATGGATTTTTTTTTTTTTTTTTTTTTTTTTTTTTTTT
>NW_016107393.1:810924-816621 GCF_001604975.1 Cebus imitator | reverse complement strand
TTTTTTTTGTATTTTTAGTAGACACCGGGTTTCACCATGTTGGCTAGGCTGGTCTTGAACTCCTGGCCTCAAATGATCCACCTGCCTCGGCCTCCCAAAGTGATGGGATTACATGCATAAGCCACCTCGCCCGGCCATGAAGTGGATTTTAAAATCACTTCAAACACATTAGGCTTTCAAAAGATGTTTGTTTAAAGAATACAGCTGGCTTTTGCTCAAAAAATAAAGTTTCGGTAATGCATAGTAACAATTGTAGTGTAATTACTGGCCACAAAATACAAGGTGCCAGACCAACCCTTTTCTAACCATTTAAGAGAGCCAAGCCAAGCAAAAATGCCTGGCCTAGCCTTACCCAGGAGTTCAAAAGCTTAGCCTTTGTCACCAGGAAAAGATTAATTCAAAAAGCAAAGCCATTATTAGGCACAACCAGGTATTCTGTTGTAAACATCTTTTGTTAATACATGTTGAAAGCTGAATTTTCTCACATTTGAATGAAAGAGCCCTGCTTAAAGAGAGTTTAAACCAAGCCAGGTTCAAGGTTCTTTTCTTTTCTTTCTTTTTAGATTTCTGACATCATATCTGTGGGATCCACACAGTGGGGAAGGGCTGGCTTGGAGTCCACGGTTCCCCAGCTATCATTTTACTTAAGAATTATAGTGTTCTCTGTTAGCGTCAAGGGAATGAACCTGAAGAGAAAAGACCAAACGTAGGACTGTTACAGGGAAGAAAAATATGAAAAGACCTAAAGATGCACTTCCTCATTGCATGTAAGGGATCTGTTTTCTAGAACTCTATAAAAAGCTCAAGTGAATTTGCTTCTGTTAATAAATTTGATTTAATTATGATGATAATACCACAGCATATGTTTTATGTTTCCTTTTTTTTAACTGCTTCCCGTTAATTACTGAGGGAAGAAATGCAATGTAACTTTGTTGTATTCTGATAATGATGAGGCTATCTCATGTATTCCGTACGTGCTTCACAATGTAGGCGTATGTGTGTGTATATAGTTTAGTTGACGAAGATGGCGATGTGTGGTCACTACAGACAGATGTAAGGCTAAAGAAAGGGCTCCATGGCGTTAGAACAAAACCCCATCATAAAAAGCTATTTGCTCTACTTAGGACCTGATTGTATTGGGAGGATAAACAAACCTTCAGTCTTGGAATGACTTGAAAAACCTGTGGTATGAACCTGTTTTCCTTTCCTCACCCTGAAATTAGAACGAAGTTCTGCAGTTCAGCTACGGTGACCAGTTCAGCTTGGTTCATTCATGTTGCATGTCTCAAGCAAACAAGAAGAGTCAGGGCTACCCTAGGTTCAGCTGATGGAGTCTAATGGCCCTGTATGCCTCTTCACCAGTAGGATGGCGGTGGCTGACATCACTGACATGGACTGCAGGGCAGTAACTGTTCTGACCACCTTATGTGTCCTTCTCATTTGGTCTTCACAGTGTCCTGAAAATGTTGGTGGCTATCTGCGTTTCACACACGAGGAAACCAAGGAAAAAGGAGAGTAGCTTTTAGGATGAACCATGTGGAATTCCTATTTGTGTAGATCAAAAAAGGTCAAATATCAGCAAATGCATATTATTCAAACTATGACCTTCCCAATATCACAGAGTTGGTAGGTGGTGACTCTGGAGTTTGAACCCTTAACTACTCAGGATCATAGCTGTATATCTGCATATCTGTATTGACCCAGGCTCAAAGCAAATGCACAAATGCATATTATAGATATAGATATAGATATAGATATAAATATAGATCTTCTGGATCATTTTATATGATCCAGATCCACTTTCACACTATGACCTGAATAAAATCAGCAGTTGAAGCCAGAGACTAGAGAAGAAAGGATGTAGTCTGCCAATAGCAATATTATATATATATACATATATATATAAATGTATGTATTGCTATCAGACTACTATATATAATATATATATACTGTGTGTGTGTGTATATATATATATATATATGTTGCTATCAGTAGACTACATCCTTTCTTCTCCAGTCTCTGGTTTCAACTGCTGATTTTATTCAGGTCATAATGTAAAAGTTGGCTCAAGTCAGACAAGACTGCCCTGCCTGTGGCCTGTTCCTGCTGTGCAGCTAAAACCAGCCCATCACACCAACTCTGTCAGGCTGGCTGCCTCAAAACCTGCCTGCCTAAAAATATCTTCCTCTCAGATGGCACAGAGCCACACACTCCATCTCCCTAGCTGAACTTCCCACCATTAGAACTCAGCTACCCACATGCCTTCCAGAACCATTGTTAAAATTCAGCTGTGAACCCTATAATCCTCTCCCGTTAGCACATAATGATTAGTTTATCAGGTAACATGAACTCGATCTTGGATCAAGTGAAGTTTGTTTGGGACTTGGGCTGCAGATGGCTAAGATCAGGAGTATGAGAGCGAATCATGAACTATTAGATGTAGCAGTAACATTAGAAGCTATACTGGCGAGTCCTCAAATTTTATAGATGCAGAAACTGATGTTTAGGTACCAAAGCCTAGGTGTCTTGACTTTAGGGTGACCAGCCATCCCAGTTTGCCTGGGACTGAGGGATTTCCTGGCTGTAGAACTTTCAGTGTTCAAACCTGGAAAGTCCCAGACAAACTGGAACAGACACACCACCCTCCTCGACTGGGAGCCCAGAACTCTTCTGCTTGTCTGGACAGGTCAGGCTTGAGCAGACCCTTGCAGCAAGGACCCCAGGTCTGCTTGGTACACCTCAAAAGTCCCAGGTGGGGAAATGACCACAAACCTGGTTTACCAAGGCTGGCTCCCCTTCAGTCTCTAAGCATGGACTCGGATGCCACGTGGGAACAGCCATATTGCCCCATGATTGACCAGTGTTAGCCTCTGCAGCCACAGCATTTAGGGAAGCTGGTTACATAGAGATGGTCTCAGAAAATAAGGCTGTGGTGTGGTTTGAGTACTTCATAGAGATGGGGGCACTGTATCGGCCACAGCTCTGTGGTTCTCAAAGCCTGTGGGTGGAGTGCTGTGGTCTGTCTCTGCTGCATATGGCTGCACAGAGGTTGGGAATGGAGAAGTATTTGGGCAGGGAGACGGATCAGCAGGGTGCCCCGTGCTATCACCATTTCCTTTTTTAGAAGTTTTGTCATTTAGAGGTTTTGAATCTTGCAATAAGCGGTCATCCTTGATTAACTTTGGACTTTTTCCCTTAAATGTCAGGCACCTAATTTTAAACTTTTTCCTGGTTTTACTTCTCCTCCTAGGCTATTTTGCCCCCAGTCCTTGGTTGCTTGGCAGTTGTTTCCAATATAGCCCCTCCTGCTTTCCGTTCAGCTGGAATCCAGCTCTAGCTCACACCCTATACATGGGGCTGATGTGCGTTGACTAAAGAAGGGAAGGAAACCAGCAGGCAAGGAAGGAATAACACAAGAATCCCAGCCAGGTAAAAAGGCAAGTTCTCTTCAATATTCTCTTTCCTGCATGCATTGCCTTAACATACCCCCAAGCCCACCTCCACTTCCATCTCTACCTCAACACACATCTTCGAGAATCTAAACTTTTCATGGTCCACCCTTACTCTCAACCATCACTAAAATGTCCTTAGTGCCCAAATAACAAATTTACTGATCTGATAAACAAATCCCTGATGATGGGGTTAGAGGTGCAGCCCTCAGAAGTGAATCATAACTTTGACCTTTATAGTCAATATCCTGCCTAGGCTATCTTAACACTTTAATAAATGTAGTTCTTTTTTTTTTTTAATTTTTTAAATTTATTTTATTTTATTTTTTCTTTATTTTTAAGACGGGATTTCATCATGTTGGTCAGGCTGGTCTTGAACTCCCGACCTCAGGTGATCCAACTGCCTTGGCCTCCAAAGTGCTTGGATTACAGGTGTGAGCCACTACGCCTGGCCTAATAAACGTAGTTCTTACGGAAGAACTATGGAGCTGGGAGAGCAGGTAGTGGCAGGAAGCATAGTGGAGGATTATTTTGGGAAGAGCTCTATGATTACGGTTGCCAAATTTAACAGGACGCCCAGTTGGATTTGAATTTCACATAAACAACAAATAATTTTTTGGTAAAAGTGTGTTCCATGCAATATTTGGGATATACATTACCAAAAATTATTCCTTATCTGAAATTCAGATTTAACTGGGCATCCTGTATTTTACCTGGCAACTCTATCTGTGACCAGGGATGGCTCCCAAATATGCAGCCTGTGCAGTAGAGGGGCAGGATTGCTGTGGAGTTTGGAAGTTTCCAAATTCTGGCAGAAGGCAATCAGCCCTTCAGGGAGGGCATCACACGATATAGTCAGGCAAAATTGCTGCCCCCAAAGCCAGGCCTACTGATGCCTGGGGGCATCTAAGGCAGGCCTGAATGGAGCATGCTTGGAGACCAGCCAAGGTGCCAGTAAAATGGGTGTGTTCTGCCAGATCCTTCCAAGAAGATAAAGTGTCTAGTTCTGGTGCTGACGATTGACCTGTCTGATATCCACCACACTAGAACACTATTTTTAGGTCTGAGGAAGGAGTGTCAAGGTTTTAAAAATAAGGTAATAGATATAGGGGAAATTACATTCAAGAAGCTCAACTCTGAATGTGAGTGTAAGACCAGGAAATGCAGTATATTAGATCTAGAATAGGTTAGTACAAGTAGCTTTCCATATATAAATACCTAACACTGGCTGTCTGCGGTGGCTCACGTCTGTAATCCCAGCGCTTTGGGAGCCTGAGATGGGCGGAACCACTTGAGGCCAGGAGTTCGAGACCAGCCTGGACAACATGGTGAAACACCAACTCTACCAAAAAAATACAAAAAATTAGCCAAGCATGGTGGTGCACATCTATAGTCCCAGCTACTTGTGAGGCTCAGGCATGAGAATTGACTAAACCTGTGAGGTGGAGGTTTCAGTGAGCTGAGATTGCACCACTGCACTCCAGCCTGGGCAACAGAGCAAGACTCTGTCTCAAAAATAAATAAATAAATAAAATACCTAAGACTAAGACCCCACACTTTTCTTTTACTTTTTTTAGTGAACAAAAGTAATGCTACTAGCTTCAGGAAAATTGCTTTTGCCACCCATAATGTTTTGTTTTCAACTAATAAAGAGAGAGCTTGTTTTGTCTGCTACTGGCTTCCATATAGCCAACAAATATACCCTGTCTACTCTTCCAGATCTACTCTGTAACCCTTCTCGATACTGCTCTGTGCTCTGGGAAGCTGACACATTATGGACTCCCCTCCCTTCTGGATTCTGATTAGGGCCAGCCAGTGGGAAACAACAAGAGATCAGAAGGTGGGAAGACAGAAAGATCAGAAGAGTAGCTTTACTCTTGTTGGTGTTTATTAAAATGCTCATGGTTTCAACAACCTGGTAAAAGGTTGCTGAAATAAATAAAGTAGAAACAGTAGAAATATAGTAAAAACAAATAAACAATAAAGTAGAAACAGATGCATACTTCTTTAACATGATACAACACATCTAGCCAGCATTCTGCTTGATGGAGAAAGGCTAGAGGTAGCCCCAGTGAAGTTAGGAATAGATGGGGTGTTCACTATTATAATTAGTATGTAAAATTTTACTGAAGGGACTAGCAATCATGACTTGGCATTATAAAAATTTAAAGTATAAAAATAGGAAAGTGAGAAAAATATTTTCACTATTTGTAGATGATGTGACTCTGATCTTTTTTTTTTTTTTTTT
>NW_016107393.1:754430-810098 GCF_001604975.1 Cebus imitator | reverse complement strand
TGAACCCAGGAGGCGGAGGTTGCGGTGAGCCGAGATCGCGCCATTGCACTCCAGCCTGGGTAGCAAGAGCGAAACTCCGTCTCAAAAAAAAAAAGAACTTTAAAATAAAACCAAAGAACCCAAACAAACTTTGAATAAATAGAAAGGCATACATGGGTAGGAAAAATAATAATTGTTCTAATGTAATATCTCCCTAAGTTAATTTAACATTTTAACACAATTCTAATAAAAAATACTATTTTTTTCCTCTTTCGAATTTGACAAGAGAGTTCTCAAATGTTTATGTGTGAGGGAGAATGTCGAAGGGTTAGCTCTACCAGTTATTAAAGCAGATTATAAAGCCTCAGTGGTTAAAACAATGTGGGACTAGTTCATACATGGACATACAGATCAATAGAACAGATGAAAATGTTCTGATATAAACCCAGATACACATAGGAAATAGTATAAAGGTGACATTGAAAATCACTAGGGAAAAGAGAGACTGACTATTCAATATATGGTATTGAACTAGTTGTAACAAGTCAGCCTAGTTCTAGGCAGGCTGTAACTAGGTAGCCATCTGGAATAAAACTGGATCTATACTTTACACTATACACTAAATTACAAAGACAACATATATTTAAATGTGAAAAACCAAACTGAAATTACTAGAGGAAAACTATGAGAAAATGTCTTTATAACCTTGGAAGGTCTTTGTAAATGTGACTTAAAATATATAAGCCATTAAAAAATTGATCAATTATGTAAAAATGAAAAAAAAATCTGTGTGGCAAAGAAACAAAATCACCATAATCAAAGTTAAAAGATGAATGACAAACTGGGTAGAGTGTTTTCAACTCATATCACAAAGTACTAATATCACTTATATATAAAGCATTACTAGAAATAAGATTTTAAAAATCAACAACCCAATAGAAAAATAGGCAGTAATATGAATATGTTTATCAGATTTTCAAAAATCTAAAAGTATGACAATCTAACTTATGGTATTATAAATTGGTACAGCTCCATGAAGGGTAATTTGGCAAGATCTGTCAGTCTTTTAAGTGTACATGTCCTTGACCCAAGAGACACTTTTAAATGACTTTATCCTGTGAATATACTTGACACATAAAATGACCTATTATTAATAATTAGATTTATCTAATCATTTCATTATATATATATATATCATAACATCACATTGTATCCCATATATATGTGTGTGTATATATATATATAAAATTATCATTTGTCAGTTAAAATAAAATTTTAAAAATCATTTAAAAAACAGCCGGGCACAGTGGTTCACGCCTGTAATCCCAGCATTTTGGGAGGCCAGTGTGAGCAGATCACCTGAGATCAGGAGTTCGAGACCAGCCCGGCCAACATGGCAAAACCCCATCTCTACTAATAATACAAAAATTAGCCAGGTGTAGTGGCGCACGCCTGTATTCCCAGCTACTCAGGAGGCTGAGGCATGAGAATCACTTAAGCTGAGGAGGTGGAGGTTGTGGTGAGCCGAGATAACACCATTGCACTCCAGCCTGGGTGACAGAGTAAAACTGTGTCTCCAAAAAATAATAATCATAAAATAAAAATAGTCATTAAAAAATAACCTAGGTCAGGGTTACTTATTGCAGCATTACTTGTAATAACAAGATTAGAAACAATCCAGTATTCCTCAATATGAAACTAGTTAAATAAATCATCATGCATCCATGTAATCAAATATTATTCAGTGGTTAGAAAGAAATATATAGAGAATGAGAATGCACCACATAGTATATTATTAATAAAAGTGCAGACCTCCAAGACATTTTTAATGAAAACCACAAGATGTAGAACCATATGCACTATTTGCTACTTTTTGTGTAAAAAATGAAAGAATAGAGCATATATTTGCTTATATATATATACATGAGTATATATATATACAGAGTATATATTACAGTATTATATGATAATAATTAGTATATGTAGAGTATATATTTGCTTATATATGAGTATATATAGATAGTATATATTACAGTATATAAATACAATAGTATTTAGTATATAGAAAGCGTATATTTGCTTATATAGATATATGTTTTGGGGGTGAAAAAGTGAGGAGATTTAGTGAATGGGAGATAGAGTAGGAAGATTAAGTTTTTGCTTTTCTATTTTTTAAATATTCAAATCGTAAGGATTAAATATTAGATATATAAAAAGTGCTTATTAAAAAATCAAACAATACAGAAACATGTAAGGTAAGAAGTAATGTTCCCCTATCCTTAAACCAGCCACTCAAAGAAAACCAATACGAATAGTCTTTTATATACCTTACAGGATTTAGTCATTGAGAAACAGGAGGCTTCAAAAAATTATGTACTGTATTAGGCAAGGAAAGCATTAGTTTCTGGCTCATGGCAGCCATGTTGTCCTGGCACTGCCAAATCCACTTAGACCACATATAAGCAGCTGACATCAATGCTGATCTCCTGCCGCTGGTCCACAGTGAGCAGCTGGGTTTACATAGCACACCCAATCCTCCGGGAGTTCAGTCATATGTAAAATAAGAAGTTAGAAATAATTCTGAATTTGAAAAGTGAATGGAATTTTAAAAGTGAATGGTAGAGGCCATTAACTCTACTGAATTACGTATTGTGGTAGATTTCAAATTAAGATATTAACATTTTAATAAATGAAAATGCTCGTGCAATCTGCAAATTCTTGGCAATAGTACCACAGAATTCAGCCAGTAAGGGCTCCTAAGTTACAAACATAGAGTCCCAAAGAACACTAAGAATTATTCTTGATTTTCCACTGCTCTTATTAAAAATATATTCTAGATGGAGACTGCTGGTCCACTAGTGCAATAAAGCAAGTCTCACATTACTGAGACCTCGTCACAATCCTGTTCCTTTGCCTCAGAAAATTCCTTGATAAGTAGAATATGAATGCTATAAATATTTAGTAACAAAATATACACAAAATGAAATATACAGCCTTCCCATTCTAATATAAATACCAAGATCTCTTGCCAAACCAGCAGTTGATATTTTAATACATGTGCCCTAACACAACAAAACAGTGTTTATACAACACACTCTTTCCCATCATCTTATAAAAACAGTCTGTTGATGTTGGAACAAACCTTAGAAATCAACAAGTTTACTCACGCAATTGTTCATTCAATTAAGGAACATTTACTGAGTATCTCCATATAGCAGGTAAAGTAAAAAAGGAACAGAGATAAGAAGATGAATAGCTCCATCTCTGGCTCTTGAATTTAAGTCTAAGCCAATTCCTTTATTTTTATATTGAAGAATCTCTAGGTTTCTCAAGTTCAGACGGGAACTTTACATTATGTCAAATATCATACATTTATAAAAATAACTAAATATTTTATATTTGTGCATTGGCAGTGGTTTATTATTCTATCAATGTTGTTTCACATAGTCATTTTTTGTTTTCAGATGATTATTTCAGAGGATTTAGCTGCTCTTCATCTTCATGAGTAAATACATTATGCCAGCTGGCCTCACAACAACCCTCATTTTACAGACTGGGAAACTTTTAGGTCAGTGACTTTCTCAGGCTCTCACAGCTAGTATCTAAACTCAGATCTGCCTGTCTCGTACGTACATTCTCTACACAATAGTAAACAGCAGGATTTGTAGAAATGTAGGCTAGAGAAATTGTAATTTGTATTAATTACATGATTGTCATTCGTTAAAACTTCAGCTGCTTCTCAGATAATTTCTTAGAGAAAAGTATACTATAATTGTAAACACAATGTGTTACTGAGGTTCATAAGACCATGAAATGATACTGGGTTACTGTTAGTTTCCATCATTACAATACTGTACATTAAAATGATCGATATATAAGTGAAGTTACTGCTATTTCGATTGTATTTCTTTACCTTTTATCATCAAACCTTCCTATAGGCTTATCTTTTGTTCATTTGAACTGCTTTGCTATACATCTTTTGACTATCCATATCGAGTCTATTATATCTTTAAAGATACCATCATATTTTTATATTATATTATGTTTTTTTTAAAAGATACTTGATCTTTCTTCTTCAGGAGAGTCACAGTGGTGTGACATTGGTGTGACTCTCCTCCTAACACACTCTTTCTACATAAACCTTCTGAAAAACAAGGCATTCACTCTATAGTGAATGATAATGCATAGCTCACTCAGAGCAGGGTACACGTATTTGAAATTATGAAGGTGGTCTGTAGTAAAAGAGATAATTTGAGTTGAATTTGATAATTTGATAGAATCTAGTACTGATTGTCAGCTTTGAAGACCTTGGACTACAGAATCAGACTACAAAATCTAAGAGTAATATTCTTCCAACGAGTCACTAGCAATCAGATAGAGGTTTCTAGGGGTCCTCACACTTTCTGTTTTATGTATTTACAGATTGGATCAAGGGCAGAGGGTTAGTAAGCCTCAATCAAGAAAGAAAAAACAAATACATGGAAATCTTAAATTGAATTCCAACATGAAAATTATGGCACAGTTTATACAACTTTATGATATCCCACTTGCATAAAATTATACTTCACCCTTCAAATAATGTCATACAATTAAATGAGGTCTATGGCAAATATTATCATATAGGTCACGATCCCTACAATGTTTAATTATTCACAAAGCATTGGGAGGAATCTTGGGGCCTAGCCAATTGAAAAGGGCAAAGGTTTTGAAACAGCCAAATCTAGAATTTCACAAGAGCTCTATCATGGAATCTTGGCCAAGTTACTGAATCAGATTGAACTCAGCTTTATCACCTGTAAAATGGTTATTGCAAGTATTAGTAATGACACATATAAGGTGTTTGGAAGGAGAGCTTTGTACATAGTGCTCAATAAACTCAAGTTTTACCTGAGGCACTTCACACAGTATACAACAGTGTTTTTAAATTAAATTGAATTGATTATAAAGAGATCAAGTGTTAGTATGATCTGATCTTCCAACCAGAGTGGGCAACTGAAAAGATGTATTTCCTGTTAATACAGTACTTATTTTCCCAGGAGTCTGGACTGGGCAAACTTTAGCAAGGAATGTCTTCATATATAGTATACAAAAAAATCTCCCTCTAGCTTATGAATCCATATTGTCACGAAACATCTATTTATTCAGTGTTTAGAGCTTTTTTAAAATAAATAAACTACAGTGACCTTATTAGGATAGATAATAGATATTTTAACCAGTTTGATTTAAATTGTTTACAGTGTCATCTAGGATTTTAAGGGAAGAACAGTCAAGAAAAAGAAGGAAACAGGTAATAGTTGTTGCATCTCAATGCAGTTCAGAAAACACAAGTAGGTCCACCTAATACGTGGTAGCAGAGGAAATGCTGAGGCACCAGTGGAAAGTAAAATCTTGGTATTTTATAGTTTCCTTTTGTAAGAACTCGTTTGTATTAAGTTGCGTATTTTATATTTTCTGGAATTTTGTGTCATTGTATCAATAGTTAATAATATGGTTTCACCATAACTCCTCTTTGATCATGTAACCAGCAAAGTTTCTAACAACAAAGCATATTTTAGGGATGCACACCTTCCTCTCAGTCAATGTATAGAAAATATTACTTTATATATTAAAACCACAGTGCCATGACAAGGTAGTCAACATCTTTAGTTATCAGGAAAATGCAAATTATAACTACAACTGTGTGTGTGTACTTATCAAATTGTGTACTTTATATATAAGTAATTTATTTCATATCAATTAAACCTCATTAAAGCTATTTTTAAAATATTATGTGGATTTTGCAGAAAATGAAAAGAGAAACCCCTGACCTCAGTCAACAGGTTGGATGCATCAACCACCTGCCTCCTTTGCATTATCAGCTACTTGCTGGCTATGGGCAAGTGTGATGCTTTATTACTGGACTGTAAGGACCTTCAGGGTGGAATCCATGTTTAACTCGACTGGGTCTTCCCTCAAACTCTCTCACTAAATATTTAACTGTTGTTTTTTAAATGAAAAACAAATTGCTTGGATAGTTTATGGTGAAACATTTCAGAAAACATTTCTACCCATATTGCCTAATGAACCCTTACAATTTTTTGAACTATGCATGAGAGGCAGCATGTATTCATGCTTAAGAACTTTAGTCAGTGACTTGTCCAGCTACTTACTAACTGCTTGACCGTAGATAAAATTATCTTGCCTCTCCAGGCCTCAGTTTCCTCATTTCTAAAGTGGGACAGTATAGGACCTATGTCTTTGGTTTTCTGAGAGGATTAAATGATACAACCCATATAAAGTACATGGCCCATATTTAGTACTCAATAAATATTCGTTGTTTTTGTTGTGTTGTTATTGCTTTCCATATCCCTAATATGCTGTAAAGAAACAAAGAATCTAAACATTCAGGTTATTATGCATAGTAAGTGCATAAGAACTGTTAGCAGGGAAAAAGGCAAGTGAATTCATACATTCGCCATTACAAATTGTTGAAAGTTTATGAACGCCAAAGACTGAAATATTCCATTTTTCATCGGGAGAAAGAAAATGTGATGAACAAGTTACCTGAATCTTACAGAAGGGATAGTTCTAAAGTGACATTAAAGTTACCTGCATGTTAACCCTTTTACAAGCATACAATTAGAGGAATTTGATTTACTGGAAGAAGCACAAGGGTTTCAATACCTTATAGTGTTGTCAGTACACTTTGATTCTTGCTCTTAGATCTTTTCATTACAAAAGAAAAATGAAAAACATGCCAGTAGGTAAAGAGGCTAAAGTTGCAAATGGCCCATTTACTTTCTCCCTACCCTTCACACTGAAGTTCTTAAATGTAGAAATCCTGTTCTCCTATTTGTTTGCAAGTTTTCTGTCTAGTGAAAAATACTTCATCATTTTGTCTATGGGGAATTAATCAAACAAAATTGTGGAAAAATGTAATCTTTAGGGAGCTTTGCTGTGACTACTCTCAGTAAATACAGCACAAGCCAAGAGACTCTACAGAGACCTGAGCTAGAATAGACGAAGCCTGGGCCACTGTCAGATAATCATTTCCTTGAGTTTTGAGCAAGTCACTTAATTGTTTTGTCACCTCTGATTTGTAATATTGGGCCTAATCACATTTTCCTGATTTGTAGGGAGTGTTTATAAAATATATGCAATAATTGTTATCATTAATAAACTGTATTATTAATTTCCTCCAAAAATAATGTACTAATATGTCAATTAAATTTACAACTTACCCTTTAGTCTGGCCCAGTACTAGATTTGCCTTTAAAAGTCCAAGTCAATTTGTTGTATGTGAAGAACATAATACCAGGAGTCAGGAAATGTTAATCTTTTTATTGTTCTGCCAGTCATTACCTCTGTGGTCATTAGTTGCCACTTCACTCTTCAGTTTCCTCAAATGTAAAAGTAGGAGTTTGGACTATATCAGAAAAGAAACATACCTGATATGTGCCACCACTCTCATAATTCTGTGCCCATGGCAGACATTGTTAATCAGTCATTGAACTTTTTCTACCAAATTGGGAAGCTGTTTCTGAACACCTTTCAGCAAAGCATTGTAGGCAGCCACTACCGATGGATCAGGATTGGCAATCAAAGTGAAATTTACTTCCCATCTCTGGGCCAGAAGATGTCTAAGGTTTCTTTTAATTCTAGTATTACTCAAAGGGCAAAATGAGAGTCCATGGAATAGAAAGTCCCAGAAGACAAATCTCATTTCCATTTTTTATTTTCCAACCTCCAAGAATGTTATAGACTGTCTGTAAGGCCTGTTTATGACGATGCTCTGCTCTTCCATTTATTGTAGTCTGCTTTTTGTTTGTTCAATGTGGAAATAATTTGCTTTTATCCCTTAACTCTAAAAATGCTTTCTGTAAAGATTTAAAAATACAGAAAAATACAAAGATGGAAATGAAAGTTATCTGATATTCTACCCCCATTATTAATATTTGAGAACTGGCCTTGAAGGCATAGCTTCAGGCATAACGTTTTTCTGCATTTTATTTTCCTCACAAAGCAATGTTATGTATGGGCCATTTTGCCTACTACTGAGAGGCTGCAGTTCTTAACCTCTATTCATAAAATTTTATCTCTGGTAACTCCTGTTCTGCTGAGTTAAACTTTGCAAATATAGCAGTAAATTGAGAGAGAAAGGATCTTTAGAAACTTAACCACAACCACACTTAAAGATGTGGTCAAATTCTCCAGGCTCCACTCAAATAAATAAAAAATGGAAAGATTACAAAGCTCGTGGCTAAAATTCAATTTGAAAATAAAACACATCCAGTGGCATGGGAGAAAAGCAAGCGTTCTTTCCTCACTCCCACCCCCCACTCCCACCCTTTTTCTTCTTGTTATAAAAGTAATGTATGTTGGCCAGTCACAGTGGCTCATGCCTATAATCCTGGTATTTGGGGAGGGTGAGGCAGGAGGGCTGCTTGAGGCCAGAAGTTTGAGACCAGCCTGGGCAACACAGTGAGACCGCCCCCTCCACAAAAAAATGTTAAAATTAGCTGGGCATGGTGGAGCATGCTTGTCGTCCCAGCTACTCAACAGGCTTTGGAGATATACAGCTTATTGTACCAGTAGTTTGCACAGTGAGGTGTACACTCCAGGGAACCAAGGATATGGGTCTGTTTTGCAATTATTACATCAATTATTTTGAACACTGCTATACTGGAGTTTATTTTTTGTTTTTTAATTTTTTGAGATGGAGTTTTACTCTTGTTGCCCAGGCTGAAGTGCAATGGCTCGATCTCTGCTCACCGCAACCTCTGTCTTCCAGGTTCCAGTGATACTCCTGTCTCAGCCTCCTGAGTAGTTAGGATTACAGGCATTCGCCACCATGCCCAGCTAATTTTGTTCTTTTAATAGAGACGGAGTTTCTCCTTGTTGGTCAGGCTGCTTTCAAACTCCCAACCTCAGGTGATCCAAAGTGTTGGGATTACAGGCGTGAGCCACCGCGCCCAGCATACACTGGAGTTTAGTTTATTCACTGGGCAGGTTGCTCCTCAAGTTCAAACTCCCTAAGCAGATATTCAGTAAGTATCTTACATAACTGGTACAAATGAGGTCATATCAAGGTCAGAACCTCTGAATGCATTTATACCTCCATCTACTTCATTGATGAAATATCTGTGTTCCTGAAATGTATTTTGATGAGGAGACTATTTCACCATCGTCTATCTAATAAAATGAAACTGAAGTATAGTGTGATAAGGTCTTTTACTTTGTATGTAACAATAAGCATATATTATGGGAAAGACAGCTTCCTCATTCCCAAGAAGTCAATTTCCTTCTGAGAGTCTGAGTCTTTATTAAATCACAAAGTACCATCTCCCTGTTTGTGTTCTCAATGCTGGCTAACAAACAAAAAGCAGCCAGGGGAACCCTGCCTTTGATAGTCAACATATAGTATGCTGTTTTGGTTATCAATTGCTATGAAACAAACCACCCCCAAATTTAGGGCTGAAAGCAATTTATTATAATTTCTCACAGTTCTTCCTGTTGACTTGGCTTAGCAAGCAGTCTTCTGCTGGTCTTGCTTACAGTCTCCTGTATGTGACTGCAGTCATATACCAGCTGAGACTGGAGTTCTCTGGAGCCCTGACTAGGTGGGCTTGAAGGTCCAAGATGGCTTCTTCATTCACCCTGGTGTGCTGGTTCACATAGTCTCTCTCTCTCTCTCTCTCTCTCTCTCTCTCTCCCCATTTAGAGTTTCATCTTCTATCACTTTTCCCATGGCCTCTCTTTCCATCAAGGTAGTCAGACCTCTTAGCATGATGGCTGACTTCCAAGAGTATATAATTAAAAGCTGTCAGGCCTTTTTCAAGCTTAGGTGAAGACCTGACATAAAGTCACTACTGGCCTCCTTCCATAACTTAAAGTAAGTTGCAGGGCCAGCCTTGCTTGGTTCCATATGGGGGGACTAGACAAATGCCTCAGTATCAGAGGGGTGATTTACTGGGTGCCATCTTTAGAAGCTTTCTATACTTGATGCTGGACAAAGTAGAATTTCAACTACAATTCTAAAAGATTCTGAATATTTTCTGGCTCCAACATGGAGAACAATTGAGAAAAAGGATCCCATGGCAGCAAGACAGGAGAGAAAAACCAGCACCTCCTCTTTCTTACTCCTCTGGAGCATCTCAACATGCAGTATCTGTACTCTCCTAACACAACAGGCAGATTTGGAGGGCAGACCAAGGGCTCAGGCTCTCATATGAAGACAATCACATTCCAGAGTCTGCCAAGACTTGGCACCTCCTTGACATGGGTGGTCTTGAGAATGAGATTCCCTTTATTTGTCTGAACCATGGTGCAATGCCTAACAGCTTTTCCTTAGTGTTTGCTTTTCTTAAACATGTTCGAACTTTTATCATATTGCTCCCCTCCCTTTGAAAATATGTGCTTTGCAGGTGCCCGAAATAACATACTCTCAGCAAATTGCAGAACTGGAAAAGTAAAGGTTATTTCATTCAGTCTAAACTCAATGGAAATTTTGTGGCTTAACAAGGAATTACCAAATACTTTATAAACTCCTTCAGAGCAGTAACCATGTCATATGACTTTGGTGTCTCCTACCTTCTAGGCTCATTGTCTACCTTCTCTGATGTCGTAATTTTAATAAGTAACTTGAATTGTTAACAATTTACAAGAGTAAATTGTTATTGGACTCAGAAATGTTTCATTATATCTCTGCATCTTTCATGTGGAGGTCCTTTGCAAACAATTTCTCCTAACTTGTTTTCATTGTGCAGATCATATTGCAGAGTTTTCGCATAACAGCTGAAAGGCATTAACAGGAGTTGAAGAAACCTGCTTCAATTACAAGTAATTAATTTAGGCTTCACTTATCTTAAGGAATATTTGAACATACAAATTTACACATAAATCCTGGGAGTGTCAAATTATGCAACCTAGGGAAAGTAAGCTCTGCAGTTTTTTTGGGCGTTGATCGCTATAGACGGGGGTGTGTGTGTGGTTTTTGAATGAAATAGTAAAACCACTGCCAGTATTATCTACTTCACCTGGTTTTGAATAATTCCAGGAAGCTAAAAACTGAAAACCAGTCTTGTTAAAGAGTTAGAAAGACTGTAAATGCATAAGAGGAAAGAAAAAAACAAAACAAAACCATTTATCTATCTTCTTTGAACCCTTATGAGAGTTCACAAGTTTCCTAGTTTCAAATACTTGAAGTTTTCTGTGGGCAATTTTTTTTAAAATAATTGTTTTAATGTAAGACAATACATACTCATTGGAGATTTAAAGCACACTTGCTAGTACCAAGGAGAAAGATAGAAATTGTTGATTCCACAACATTTAATATATTGGTAACTATTCTTAAATTTTTTTTCTAGGCACATGTTTTTATAAAACGAGTCAGTACTATGCAGACCTTTTTGTAACTTCTTTTTTTAATTTGTACTATTTTGTGAGTACGTGAAAAAGAAATGTGTAAAGATTAAACGATTATAGCATGCTGTGGTATTACACACTGTTGAAGGGCACCATCTGTGGCGTGGTGGCTGCGCTTTGGTGGGAAGAGTTTCTCATGGGGTTCTCGTTTTTCTCCCAGCTCTGGGTGGGCAATATTGACCACTCTCCAACCTAAACGGCCTTCTCCGTTTGCCTTTGACGACTTGGGCTTAGGAGAATGGAGACACGTGGGAGTATAGAGGAGGGCGTTCACGGTGACCGCGAACAGGAGCTCCCGGCACTGTCCACATTACAGACCCACTGGCCCCAGACCGGGAGGGCAGCTGGCGGTGGCACGGCCTGGATCCAAATCTTTAGCCCCCACCCCGGCTGGCGCCATTCTCGGGCGGTGGAGTGAGATAAAGCGGGGCAAGGTTCTGCAACTCCAAATCAGGGAGGCGCAGCTCCTACACCAACGCCTTTCCGGGGCTCCGGGTGTGTTTGTTCCAACTGTTTAAACTGTTTGAAAGCGCCCGAACTCTAGCGACCTTCGCAAACAACTCTTAATCTCCCGGGCGAGAGCGCTGCCCTTATTTGCGGGGGAGGGCACACTGAACGCCGACACCAGGGTGCTAACGGAGGCCTCCTCTCGGTCCCCCGCCTCCTGGGACCCCAGCTGCCAGTCCCTTCCCACCCCCGGACCGCGAGCTTCTTGCGTCAGCCCCGGCGCGGGTGGGGGATTTTCGGAAGTGCAGCCCGCGCGGCCGGCAGGGGAAGGAAGGGCCCAGGCTCTTGCCCCGCCCTTGTGGGGCGGGAGGCGGAGCGGGGCAGAGGCCCGCCGGCAACTCGGGCCGCGTCGCCGAGCAGCGAGTGCCGCGGAGCCCGGAGGAGCCGCCGTGTCCGCGCCGCACCTCGGCAGCCGGAACAGGGCAGCCGTCGGGGAGGCCCAACGCACGGTCCCCAGCTCAGCATGATGGACTTGGAGTTGCCGCCGCCGGGACTCCAGTCCCAGCAGGTGCTGCCTCGGTCCTCTCGGCTCTGCCGTGGTACCAGGACGGGGGCGGGGGAGCTAGGGAGCCGCGGCCGGGGAGAGACAGCCGCAGCCGGCTTCCCCAACGTCTGGCTAGAGCCAGGACCGCAGCGCTGGCTAGAGTCGCCGCCCTTGCGCTGGGGCCGGGCGGGGAGGGGCAGCGGGGGCGCGGCCGGGTGGTCTGACCGACCACTAGTCCGAGGAAGGCTGGGTGGGGAGTTGCGGGAAGGTCTGGGGATTGAGCCCGCGGGCGTGGGCCGTGGGGGCGAATCCAGCTGCGTCCCGGGTCCCCAGAGCTGGGACTCCCAAGCCCTAAAGTTTAAGCGGCCCCGCGGGCGGCGGGTAGGAGGGGGCGGACGCTGGCGGTCTGAGCCGGCGCGGCCCGGCCCTTCCGGGGCTGCGCGGCTCCCCCGCCTCGGAGCCGGCAAAAATGTGCCTAGTCACGGGGCCGCTCTTGGGGGAGCTGAGGTCGCCTTTGGGCTGGGACCCGGAGCCCCTTCGCTGCGCCCCAAGACCTCCTGCGGCGCAGCCTACGGGCTGCGGCGCGCTTACCCAATTGGGCCGTCTGTGGGCGCTGCTTTGCGAAGTCATCCATCTGTCGGATCACTCTCTGGCAGCCTTGAGCTTTCCTGAAAGCTCAGTCCCCGGGACGAGGGAGGAGCGCTTGAAGTGCCCAGCGGGCTCAGAAGCCCCGACGTGCGGCCACTGAGCCCGGCCCCGCGCACTTTCTTGGCCGGGGAGGGGTTCGGGCTCGGGCACCCGGAGCTGGCCCCTTGCAACGCCGCGGGAAGTGCGGGCGAGGGCAGCGGACTCTGAAGCTGGAGTCGGCGGCGCCCGGGGCTTCTAATTCGGACGCGGTGCCCCCTGGTGGCGCGCACCTGCGTGGCCTTGGCCTCCGTGACAGCTGCCCGTTGGCCGTCACGGCAGCCCTCGGTTGGCCCTTTCCTGCTTCATAGCGTGCAAACCTCGCCGCGCCAGGGCCAAGGGACAAGTTGGAGCTGTTGATCTGTTGCGCAATTGTTATTTTCCCCAGAGCAGCTTTGTCTTTGGATTTAGCATTTCAGAATTGCAATTCCAAAATGTGTAAGACAGGATATTCTCTTCTGTGCTGTCAAGGGTAAGAGTTGCCAGTGTAGATTAGAATTTTTATTGCTTTTAATCTGTTACTAAGTTTTTTGCTTTCAGCTATTATTTTACCCCTGAGTGCTTTATATATTTTTCCTTTTCAGTTGAGAATTTTCTTCAATTTCTTAACATGTTCCCCCTCTTCTGCAGGGGCAGAGAGTGGAACACTTGCGTTTCATAATACTTGCTAGTTTCTGTAAATTGTTATAAAAGTGAAAAAAAGTTTCAACTCATTCTTTGTAGAGACTTTAAAAGTAGATATTTATATTTCTAATTTCCTTTGTAAATAAATTATAGGAATGAAAAACATTGGAATTCAAGGAAATGTGTACTTGATGTACAGTAAATACGTTTATGATGTTAAATGTAAAGTTTTAGGCTAATTCCAAAGATCTGTAAAGTATTAAGTTATTGACAATGTATTAATTGTGCTTTTTTTTCCTTTAAAGTTGTTTGTCTTGAACTTTTCCCCAGTCTTGATTGGAATTGTATTCTGGTTCCAACTAGTGAAGAAGTGAATTGTACTTTCGGATTTATTTAATAGCTGCTGTTCAAGAGTTATCTATAGGAATGCTTGTTTGACTGAAGGATATATGATGAAAGTGAACTTTGGTTTTTCTAATTTCTGGAATTGTACTCTAAAGCCCTCTATTATTTTTAAATTTTTCTTTCTTTGCTGTGTAATATAACGCTCCATATACGAAAATGCGTAAAACACATGTACTGCTATAAGTGTGTAATTTTCAATTGTGTTTGATAAAAATAACTGCTTTCCTACCTTTGTAATCAGACATTAACTTGCATGTCTTAAAACTGAGAAGAACAAGAAAATTTAGAATTGATTTTGTTTATGATTCATATTAGGTCATTGTTATCCACTAAGATTTGAACAGAGTCAAACATTTTCTTGACCTTTTGTCAAAGAAATTCTCCAGGTGTGAAGTGGTAGTAGGATATAGTTTTTCACCTTGTGTGCAGAGGATGTGTTGATAATCAGGCCAGTAAGTAGAACCCTAGATTCAGTATCTCCATTAGGTGAAAGGAATCATCCATTACTCTTTGCAAGGGTGTCTTGGAGAAATAAAGCACTTTCCTAGATGAGGGATGAAATTGATATTGAACTAGACTGATAAGATTATTTTTAAGTCAAACAAAAGAGAAATAGGACAACCTCTCATCTCCTGAATGAATGTTAAACAAAGAACAGCTTGACTTTTTAGATAAGTGAAAAATCTCTAGAGAGATTGTGGAAGCAGCATGTAGAAGGATAAATGCATAACTCCTATCAGGCTTTTCTGCATTAAAAATAACTTGGGCCATTTTGAAATCTTTCTTTTTTGCCCTGGGTCCTTAAAAGCAATGCGGAGGGGAAAACTGACTCTGTCTTTAGGATTACCAGAAAAAGCTGAAAGTGAAATATATCATTTTTCTTAATATTTCTTTTTATTGAGGGTAAATCATGTTTAACAAAGTGCATGAAAAAAAGGAACCCAACAAGTATATTTTTTCTTCTGGGAGTTTCCTCTGTCCTGACTGAAGACATTTAAAGGGGATTTTGTGTCAGTATTTCCTCCTTAACTGTTCCTTGAACCTGGGTTAACTTTGCAGTATGCGGGAAGAATTTGGCACTAAGTTAATAACAATAAGTTACTGGGCACTTCCCTGGGTGCCAGACGTAATTGCTTCACATGCATAATTTTACAGTAACCTCACGGGAAATACTATTATCCCTGGTTTCCAGGTTGGAAAAACCAGGGAGAATAGTTAGATCAGGCATTAGGTTAGGAAAGAGGCATAGAGAAAGGCCAAGACCTGCTAGGGTGACCAGACTATTGAGTGGCCAAGGTAGCATTCAAACAGGTTTGACTCCTGGGAGCTCCAAATGACCACTTCCAGACTGTACCAAAACTCCTTAAACTTTAGGAAGAAAAGCTCACACATTCAAAAGTGGGTAAGTTGAGATTTGCCTATTCTGGGGGAAGGAGAGGCTGGAATGTAAAAGATGAATATCTGTAGCTTTTCCATTGAGTAAGACAGTCACTGTATGTGGAGGTAGGAGGTGGACCTTGTTAAATATAGGGAGAGTTAATACAACCCATCAACGGAATTACCCTCTGTGGTCCTTTTTAGGAAGACACAGAGGCCTTGGTGGGTTCAATTCAGAGGGGCAGGACTGTTTCTGTCTTTTTTTCTTTTTGACACGGAGCCTTGCTCTGTTGCCCAGATTGGAGTGCCGTAGCCTGATCTTGGCTCACTGCAACCTCCACTTCTCGGGTTCAAGTGATTCTCCTGCCTCAGCCCCCCAAGTAGCTGGGATTATAGGCACCCACCACAACGCCTGGCTAATTTTTGTTTTAGTAGAGATGGGGTTTCACCATGTTGGCCACGCTAGGCTGACCTTGAACCCTTGACCTGAGGTGATCCACCGGGCTCAGCCTCCCAAAGTACTGGGACTACAGGCGAGAGCCACCACACCCAGCCTGTTTCTTAGTAATAGTTTTTTAAATAATTACTTTGGCAATGTTCAGGATTCTCTCTCACATTTTTCAGGAATCGTTTCCCTTTTTTCTTAATTAAATCTCTTAGCTACTGAAATCTTTGGCTTTGTTTGCCTTGCTAGTTGCTACATTTCTTCTATTCCATTGGCTCTTTTTGTTTTGAAGTAGTGCTCAAAGATAAGCTTGGTAGTAAGAATATGGTGAAGAGTGTGACAGGTTTAAATCAGGTTGAAGGAGAGAGAGCAGAATGCGGAGAATTTGTATTGAAAACAGCTAGCAGAAACCTGTTGGTGCAAATTCAACCCTAATCTCATGTTTCTGCACTTCTGTACTGTAGCAAGCATAAGGGCCCAAGTCTTAATCTAGTCGAAGTTTACTTGAGTCTTTGAGAATAGTACCTCTCAAAATTAAACGCTTTCCAATGTCTCCAATGAGGCTGCAGGGAAGTTCAGAACAACAGCCCTGCAGCAAGCTTAGAAAGCACATTGTCCAGATTGGAGCAGAAGAGCAGAGAACACCAGGGGCCATGACTCTGGGGGGAAAAGGGGAGCTGTCCTGAGGCTTTACAGTGCTGGAGGATAGTTTGGGAATGAGTTTGTGATTGTCACAGATAAGAAAACCAACAAACAAAAATCAATTATAAACTAAAGAGAACACAATAATTAGATGAGCAATAAAACATAATTACAGCATTCTGCATGATTAGCAGTGATGCAATCTTAATGCAATAAACACATTACTGATTTAATTTAAAAAAAAATTAAACGCTTTCTTAGTCTTTATTGTTAAACAAGTTGGTTTTGGAATTATTGTCTTATTTGTCAGAATTAAGTGTGCTGTAGGACTTAAAAGATCTGATGGATGATTTGCCAGAAAGTTGGTCCAGGGTAGCCTCAGGGTATTTAAGTGCCTGGTCCAGCCACTTTCTGAAAATTGACTGAAATCTGTTGCACACCAGGGTAGAGGAGAGCAAGTTTACTAGCTGTAAGTTTTAACCTGCTTGCCTTCATCTCTGACTGTAGAAATGTATATTCATTAGAAGTTTACCATAAATAGAGAATAGAGTTTGTTTATTTATTTATTTTTAGAGATGGAGTCTGGCTCCATTGCCAGGCTAGAGTGCAGTGGCATGATCTTGGCTCACTGCAGCCTCCACCTGTGGGGTTCAAGCCATTCTCCTGCCTCCGCCTCCTGAGTAGCTGGAACTATAGGCACGTGCCACCAGGCCAGCTAATTTTTGTTTTTTTAGTAGAGACGGGGTTTCACCATGTTGGCCTGGATGGTCTTGATCTCTTGACCTCATGATCCGCCCACCTCAGCCTTCCAAAGTGCTGGCATTACAGGTGTGAGCCACCGCGCCTGGCCAAGAGTTTTTTTTTTTGATATTCTGATTTCTAGGAGCTATTGAAATGTCACTGCTACCTGCTTTTAAATAAGCACCAACAAACATTTATTAAGAGGGCTTTATGGTATAGGCCAGGATTTATTCAATTGGTAATGTTTTCTGAAATGATAGCAAAAATATGTTCAAGTGTGTAATATTAAATACTAACATTCAGAAACAGTGTTGGAGAAATACAGATGATTTTCTTATTCCAAACTCTACCTCAGATCTCAAAACAAGACTGTTAAGCAAAATCTTGTGCTACCTAGTTTGATCCTTCTATGTGTCAGCCCCTGCCATAATAAATACCTTTTAACTGTTACTATGAAGTATATTAACAACTTTGAGTAGGGGAGGCATTTTTAATCATTTGTTTTTATGGCATGGTTACTCTAATACCAGTGTGTTGCAAATCCTGGTGTTTAAAAGATTTTGTGTATGTGAGCTTGTTCATTTGGTCCAAACTGTTGGTACTAGTAAAGACAAGTCCAGTGTATAAGTAGGACTTAACAGCACCTAGTTCATCTTTTTCTTTTTTTTTTGAGATGGAGTCTCGCTTTGTCACCGAGGCTGGAATACATTGATTGGTACAATCTGGGCTCACTGCAACCTCCGCCTCCCAAGTTCAAGCGATTCTCCTGCCTCAGTCCTCCTGAGTAGCTGGGATTACAGGTGTGTGCCACCACGCCCAGCTAATTTTTGTATTTTTAATAGAGGGGGTTTCATTATGTTGGGCAGGCTGATCTCGAACTCTTGACCTCAGGTGATCCGCTTGCCTTGGCCTTTAAAGTGTGGGGATTACAGTCGTGAGCCACCACGCTCAGCCTCCAAGTCCATCTTTCAAAGGCCCTGTTGATAATTGACTCTTGAGAGTTATTACAGACCATCAACAGCCTGTATTCTGAATAGTTTTTTTTTTTTAAATTCTAAGGCAATGCTAAATAGCCATTCCAAATGGCCTCCAAGTCCAAAGGCCCTGTTGATAGTTGACTCTTGAGAGTCATTATAATCCATCAACAGCCTGTTTTCGGAATAATTTTTTTTTAAATTCTAAGACAATGCTAAATAGCCATTCCAAATAAGGTTAGAACTGACCCTTTAGGGCTTGTATTATCAGCTGTAACTGATGGGATCCAAACTCATTGCTTTTTCAGATCAGAGAAGAAGAATGAGTAAGAAAAAAAAAAATAGGGATCACTTTGGCTTTGATGCCTCCTCTGAGTTTAGTTTTTACTTTCTGTATTAGGTGATTCTCTTTAATAGCACTTTAAATCTTTCTTGTTACTTGTCTTACCTATGTATCTGTTTTTTTTTTTTTTCTCTATAGTAGATGGTAAGCTCCTTGAAAGCTGTGCATAGAATTTATAGACATAGCTGGGTGCAGTGGCTCACACCTGTAATCCTAGCACTTTGGGAGGCCAAGGTGGGTGGATCACCTGAGGTCAGGAGTTGAAGACCAGCCTGGCCAACATGGTGAAACCCCATCTTTTAAAAAAGAAAAAAAAAAGAATTTATAGACATATATGTATTTTAAAGTAAGATATAATTTACATACTATACAATTCACCCGTTTAAACCAATTTGGGGCTATGCAACCCTATGAACGTAGTGGTTTATTCATAGGGTTATGCAACCATCACTGTAATAAATTTTCATCACCCTCAAAAAAAAACCCATGTCCATTAGCAGTCACTTCCCATTTCCCCTCAATTCTCCTGGCCCCTAGTAACTACTCTGTTATTTTCTGTGGCTATGCATTTGCCTATTCTGGACGTGTCATGTAAATGTAATAGAATGTGAATGGAATCATGCAACATTTATACTTTTGTTGCTGGCTTCTTTTACAGCATTATGTTTTCAAGGTTTAAACATGTTGCAACATACAGCAATAGCTTCATTCCTTTTTGTGACTGCATACTATTCCATTGTGTGGTTATTCCACATTTTATTTATCCAGTTGATGATCATTTGTGTTGTTTCCACTTTTTATATTTTCATTTGTTTCTTACAGCAGTGGTTTTCAAACTGTTGTATGTTAGACTCACCATCAGTATTTTAAAAACTAATGCCCAGGCCATCTCCCTCATGAAATCAAAATTTCTGGTGCTGGGGTCCAGGCATCACTTTTTTTTTTTTTTTTTTTTTTTTTTTTTTTTTTTTTTTTTTTTTTTTTTTTTTTTTTTTTTTTTTTTGAGACGGAGTCTTGCTTTGTCGCTAGGCTTGAGTACAGTGGTGTGATCTTGGCTCACTGCAACCTCTGCCTCTTGGGTTCAAGCAATTCTCCTGCCCCAGCCTCCCAAGCAGCTGGGACTACAGGTGCATGCCACCATGTCCAGCTAATTTTTGTATTTTTAGTAGAGACAGGGTTTCACCATGTTGGCCACAATGGTCTTGATCTCTTGACTTCATGATCCACCCACCTTAGCCTTCCAAAGTGCTGGGATTACAGGAGTGAGCCACCGTGCCCAGCCAACATCACTGTTTTTTAAAGCTTCTGAGGGAATTCCAATGTGCAGTCAGGTTTGAGAGCCAGTGCCCTTGGGCAGCGGTCTGCAACCTTTTTGGCACCAGGGACTGGTTTTGTGGAAGACAATTTTTCCATAGAAGCGGGTAGAGGATGGTTTTGGGATGAAACTGTTCACCTCAGATCATCAGGTATTAGATTCCCATAAGGAGCCAGCGACCTAGATCCCTTACATGCTCAGTTCACAACAGGGTTCGGGCTTCTCTGAGAATCCAATGCTGCTGCTGATCTGACTGAGCTCAGGCAGGAATGCTGGACTGCTGCTCACCTCCTGCGGTGCAGTCTGGTTCCTAACAGGCCACTGGCCGGTCCACAGCCTGCAAGTGGGGACCCCTGCCCTAGGGAACCCACCTCAATGCTTGGTACCCATTGAAGTATATAGTGATTTAGAAAATCTGGTTAGGATGTCTTATTTAAATCATGAAAGCAAGTGCTTTTGTCTTTGATCACTGCCCTTCACAGCCTTCAATTATCACCTAAATTTGGGAACTGTGTTTCAAGGTGCCTGACAAGTGTTTGAAACTTACTAAATATATATAACTTGAGCTCATTAAACCCCTCTGGAAGATTTGGGTAACTTTCTTATGAAAGGGCTTCCCTGAAGTGGGTCAGTAGGATTGTTCGGTGTCTTTTCAGGAATGTGGCCTGTGATAACTTGCAATCTAGATTATTTGGAAATAGTGGTGAGAGCAGGCAGTGAGGACAGAATGCTCAGAAGCTTGGGATAGGTGTTGGAGATCCTGGAGGCCAGGACTGAACACTGTCTTACTCTAGGAAGCTGTGTTCCTGGGCCATATTATCTTCGTTAAAAACAAAAGACTTTTGAATCTCTATGACAACTTTTAGCAACTTCATTTTTTGGTTCTCTGTATCTGCCTGATAAAGTCCCACTATATGGTGGCTCCCACTTATGCTTACCTGAATGGCTTTTTGGCTGACATTATTTGGAAACTGGGGCTAACTTCCAAACTGTTGGCAAGTTGTATGTGGGTGCACATACCACAGCACAGCAGTCCCACTTGAGAGACTTGATGATATGGTGGTTGGAAGGCTTCTGAAGCTGGCTTAGCCCCAGCCCTATACACCCACCTCACAGACAGGGTGGGGATAGGCCCAGAGGGAGTGGAGAACTGTCCACTATGGCCTCCCCACACAAGGTTGCCAGGCAGAGCTCTCAAGGCCCAATTCCAGTCTTGTCTTTGACCATTGCCCCTTTGGTGGGGTGTATTTAGTCACCTCGCTGGAAGCATGTTTTTCTAATTCTAGTCATCAGTGGCTTGTTGCTTTAAGATTTAAAAAGTGGTATTCTGCTATTTTACTTGTTCTTAGGAGTTTTGTATTGAATGATGTACATAATATGATTAAAGTACCTCAAAAAAGAAGGATTTCAGTTAAGATGTAGGCCATATGCAACATATACTTCTTATATTTTCTTCAAGCATTTCTTTCATTAAATGTCCTTTCCTTATTTATTTATTTATTTATTTTTGCAAGAATGTAGCTGACATTCAGAGTAGATTAGTACCTTCAATGTCTATATGAAAGAAATGATCTTAACATGAGGACAGTATTGGCTGTGTTGGGAGGGGGGCCCACTGATGAAGCACATAGAATTTTGCTTTGTTTCAGACCTGACAATCTCTTGTCTGCTCTGCTTCAGCTTAAAACTGTAATACTGCACACGGATGTAGAACCCAACCTATTCCCTGCCTACGGGATTAGAAGAGAGGGAAGAATGACTATGGTTCTTTGTTGCCTCTTGTGAAGATAACAGACACAGAGGTATGCTACATGATGGAATTATATGCCTTCAGGTGCTTGAGGGCTGACTAAGGACCTGTACTTGTTTTTTGTTTGTTTTGTAGTACTGGGGCCAGGGAGTCTTGCTGTTACGTCTAGAGAGTGTTGAAGAACCATGAGTATTTAGCAAAAAAAAAAAAAAAAAAAAAAAATTTTTTTTAGCCATTAAAATCCTAGTAATGACTTCCTCTTGCAAGTAAAAAAAACTCATTTTTCTTAAAATTTTATTTGTTCTTAGGAGTTTTGTATTGAAATGAGAGTTTTTTTACTTGCAGTAGGAAAACTTGCCAATTTTTGAAGTTATTTTTATTCTTGATGATTCTCAATGAAATATAACTAAAATATACATAGCAAAAACAACCCTAGGCCGGGTACAGTGGCTCATACCTGTAATCTCAATGCTTTGGGAAGTTGAGGTGGGAGGATCACTAGAGACCAGGAGTTTGAGGTGAGCCTGGACAACGTATTGAGATGCTGTCTCCTCAGAAAGTTAAAAAATTATCCAGGTCTGTTTGTGCACACCTATAGTTGTAGGTACTTAGGAGGCTAAGATGGAAGAATTGCTTGAGCCCAGGAGTTCAAAGGTGCAGTGAGCCATGATCACGCCACTGTACTCTAGCCTCAGCAACAGAGCCAGATCCTGTCTCAATAAGAAAAGAAAAAAAAAAATCAACCCTAATGGACTGGAACACGACCTGTTTACTTTGTGCCAGCAGCAGTTCCCCCACTCACCAACCCACATGTTCTTTTGCTGGTTCCCAAGCGAAGACCAGGACCAAGAATAAGAATCATCCTGTGGGTGCAGGTTGTATCTTATCCTCCTGAGACAGCACTTCACCCTCTACTAGAAACTTCTTTACCACGCTGCCTGTTCAGTGAAATCCTTAGGGCAGTGACTTCCAAACTGTGATCCAGGGGCCACCCCTTGGTGGCAGGGTCAGGAAGGAGGGGAATGCATCTTAAGAAAAGTTGGGGGAACCTCATTATCTCTTCTCATTGATCCTGAGAAGTAAAGTCTTTCCCCCTCAGAGAGATACGAGTAGACATGACTCCCTTAGAGAGAAACTCGTTCATCTCGCTGCCTTGGAAATCTGGGGCCCTGGGAGCATGCTCTTGCTCTGTGCTACAGGTTTGCAAAGTTCACTTAATAGCAGTACAATTATGCTGTAAATTGTGCAATAATGGAGACTGAGGAAGCAGTTCGTCTTTCACCTTGATTCATGTTACCAGTTCACTTCCTACAGTATGAAAAGAACCAGCCTTTGGAGTTAGGAGACACCTGAATACAGACAGAACTGGCAGTATCATGGGGAAGAAAAGGAAGAGAAATGAACATTTTCTGAAAAGCTGCTGGCACTATCATCAACCCTAAATATGTTCTCTTACTTGATCCTAAAAATAAATCTGTGGAGATGAAGGTATTATCTCCATTAAATGGACAAAGAAACCTGTTCAAAGAAGTTAAGTCATTTGGCCAAGGGCACACTGCTTGCAGGTAGCGGAACTGGGATTTTGACTGTCCATAATCCCTGTTCTCTGCTTGTTTTACTCCTTCCCTTCTTTCTTTTTTCTTTGTCTGAGTACCAGTGGGGGCGCTGTTGGCACATGGGCTGGACTTCTCTTTGGAGTGGAGTGCTGTTCCACATTATAGGATTGTTGTGACAACCAGAAAGCCCCCACCTCACCTCCATACAATTCCAAATGCTCCTGGGTGGTGCACCCACCCCAGTGGAACCACGGTGGTACATGGACTTCTAGAGACCATTTGAAGCCAGGACATTACTGCTTGTTCTCAGGAAATCTCAGAATATTACTTCCTTGTTTTTTGTAGGGAAAAACAAAAAACATCTCTCCAGGTGGCAGCCTGTTTATACCTTTTATCCTCAACTAAAGCGAGTGATGGGACAGAGGTCAGGGAATGTAATGAAAGCTCCAGAAAGGTAGAGTCTGGGTACACTTTATTTACTCGGGTAGAGTGACTTGTCCAGATCCCTTCACACAGAGCAACATTTGATATGGTGATCGTTACTGCTGAAATTTGCCATTTCTAAGACCTACGGCTGCAAGGAATTGGTTCCAAAAGGATAATCTAAACATTGTTGTTACTTTAATCTTTAAAGAGATGAAGTTAAAGTCATATATGTCATATCTCTCTGGGGCTTAACCACCTTTTCTGCTGGGCACTTTTTGAAGAGGCCTGAACACTGAGGTAAGAGAGTAAAGTTCAGCTGTGGAATAGCTGAATAGGTTGTGATCATATAATAGTGTAAGGCTTTAGAGAAATTCTAGAAGGTGGGGCGGAAAGTTAGTTTGCCCACTTGTCCTTTCTCTGACTGTCAGCTTGAGGGAAGTGGCTACTATCCTCTAAGAAAATTCACTTAATCAGCAATTGAATGATTGATTATTATATTGTCCATATTGCAAAATTCTTTAAAGGACATTTAAAGGTGATCACATTTGTTCTCTTACAATCTATTTTATTGTTTATTTGAAGGCGTGTTAATAGTTCTTAAGATATACTTTATTTCCAGTAGCATATTCAAAAAGTAATTTTGAAGTATTGTTAATGGGAGTGATGTTAAATAATTTTTTATGACTAATAGTTGAGTCATATATGATATCTTAGTTACTTAAGTAATTTGAATTCTAACCCCATATATCTTAGTTACACAATGAAAATACTGAATTGTGAGTCTAAATAATATACACTTACTCATTCCACAAATCTTTATCAGGTATCTACACACCCTAGGAAACTTTCAGAGCATGAAGCTTTAATCTTCCAAGATAATGCAGCATGTATCCTTCTTTAGGGACATTTGTTTTTCAAATTCCTCCTCTGTCTCCTCTGTGTAGGATATGAATTCCTCTAAGTAGTGACTATTTTCATCTTTTGTGTAATTCTGATGTCTAGTTGCTCAGTTAATGTGAGGGTAAGTCCATTAACTGCCCTCTAGGAGCTTGCTATTGAATATAAACTAGTCGGTGATAACGTGGCAAGGCCGTGACAATGCAGATGAGAAAATGTGACTTACAACTGGGGTTCTCAGAGAGGATATCCTGGAGGAAGTGGCATTTTAACTAGACTTTCCTTTTAAGCTGGTAGATTTTGTTTGGTTCAGGCTTCAGCTGGAAGTCTGAACAATGGTACAGGTATAAGCTGGACTATGGCAGAATATTGGGCTAACAGGGCTGACAAGGTTAACTTGGTGGTTGCTGTAGAGGGCCTTCAGTCAGTGTTCATGTGCACTGTTTTAAGTTTGTACAGGGCATCTGGAAACCATGGAAGAAGGTTCTGGAAAGGGTGAGGCACATAAGCTGGATGTGGATAGGAAGTTATTGTGACAGATGAATTGGAAGATGGACAGGTTGAAGGCAGGGAGATGGTGAGTGGGCTCCTGCCAAGGTATGAGCATTGTGATGGCCTAGTTGGCTTGGCATCAGCACACATATTGAGGATCTGTCATTGTAACTCTAAATTGTATCCTTGCTAGACATGTAAGAACTTTTTAGAGCCTCCTTTTTAAAGGAGGGAAGTGGATTGTGCTCAAGCTTGCATGCTCCGCTGTTCCTGTGCTTTAACAGAAACTCATCCACCAGTGTGTTCATGGAGGAAAGGAAAGGAAAAACCAGCCAAAAGTTGCCATTTTGCTTAAAGAATGGATTCTCTTCTTCCTCAAGGTGGCACAGAGAGGGTGTCTTTTTGCCCTTCTCTAAGATGGATTTACTGTTTTCAATAAATTATAACAGTCTGATCGTTGGCTTCCAGTTACAATGATTAGCAATATTTGCCTAAGGAAAGAAAAAACAATTTCCTCTTTTTACTCTCCTGTGGGCTTTGCTTGTGAGCCCAAGCAGACAGAGGTGGACAGCTAGCAATGTTGGTAACAACAGCGGCAGTCTGTTACACTCTGCAGCTCTGGGCATAGTACTAAGTGTTCGGACAAACCCTTCTGCCCTTTGCAATCCTTACTACACCTGTGAGGTGAGGAATGTTCTCCCTGTTTTATAGGTGAAGAACTGAAGCCAAGAGAGGTTATGTCGTTAGATTTTACAATGGGGTGTGCTTCTGTTTCATCACCTTTAGATTGATATTACTGTGACATAGTCTTCCCAGAATGAACTAAGTGAACTGGGCACAGGAAATAGCATATGGCATGCCTTCAGTGAATGATGGCTATGATCATTATCATTCCATTTCTTCTTGAAAAAAAAAAAAACCCTCCTTGAATTCCAGCGTTAAATACTCATGCCCTTTTTTGCTGTTAGCTATAAACCTCCCATTCTCCTTAGTCTTCTTGGCCTTGTGTGAGATCCTGGTTGTTGTGGAGACTGATGTCTTCTGAGACAGAAAAACAAGCCATAGCAAGGCCTGGTCTGTGCCCTAGAAGAGCACAGGCCCCACACGCTGCCCGGGCTTCTCTGGAAGACCCTCTAGCCTGTCCGCTGGATTTCTTGTACTTACGAGGATTGTTAAACCATCTCATAGGGTTCCTTTCCAGACTCAGCCCTTCACTTGTGGCAGCATTTCTTACTCTGAGGCTCTGGGCCTAGAAACCCAGTGTCCACAGGCAAGGTCTATGGACAGAGAGAGTTTAGAGTGGGAGCACATCAGTGGAAGGCTAAATCCAAACATGAACTGAGCTGGCCCAGGTGGCCTTGTCCTCTTGCCATCCTCTTAACCCTTTAAAGGCTTTAAGGTACTTCTTTTGTAATAACTATCCCTATGTAAATTTGGCCATAAACAAATGGCAGAGCATGAAGGAAACGAAAATCTAAGACCCTTGAGGGAGATGACAGCCAAATGTTTTACATTTTTACTCCCTTGGTTGTTGTCATGCACGGCTGATAACATAAGTATTGGCCTCATCTTCTATTTTTTTATATACTGGTTAGACCCAGAACCTTAAAATGTGGATGTTTCTCATGGTCATTTGACATCTGCAACAGGAGTTGAATTTATTAATAGTATGAATACCTCATCCTCGAGTTGTCCGATATTTTTAAGGGGCATTTACTTCCTTTGCTTTTCACATGGAAAACTTTCTGTAAGGGCTGGTATTGTCTTGGCCTTTTATTGCAGGAACAACACAGGGAAGTAAGGGGGCTCGGCCACAATTACCCCATACAGCCAGGTAGCAGCAGAGGCCCCACCTGGCACCCGCCTGGCTTCCTAAGCTGCAGTGCTTCCCACCTCACTGTGCAGCCTCTTCGAGGAAGCCTGGAGTGGAGAGAAACTCTGGTTCTTTAAGATAAACCTGAGTTGGATCTCACTGTCACCATTTATCAGATGAGGAGAGGCAAAAGTACTTAACCTCTCTGTTTCCTTACTCAAAAACGGCAGTGATCGTACTGCTTACAACCTACCTGGGTGGATTGATGTGCGTATGAAGAAGGTCACAGGACAAGTGCTTGGAAGAGCGTTGAGCACATAGAATTACAAGATAAATGCTGGCCGTTACGTTACTAGTTAGACTATATCATACTTGTCTTTATCTGGGCTTAGAATCTTGACACTGTGATCTTTCATTCTCAGATCTTAATATGAAGGCTTCCCAGGTAACCACTGCCCCTACGTAATTATTTAGTGGGTTCATGCATGTGAAAGCAGTTGAGATACAATTTCCGAACTCAGGGTTAATTTATGTCCTTAGTTGGAACAGGTGGTACTCTCCCAGCACCTAAGGCCCCTCAATTCTAATTGAGGGGCATCTGTACCATAACATTGTTGAATTTTAAGTTTACGAGGACAAAGTGATACATTCAGCCGTCATGAGCTCTCCTAGTAATTCCGACTCACACCAGCTCTTTCAGGTTATTGAGGTAGTTTTTACAAATGATTGCTAACAGTACAAATACTGTCTCAGGTAGTTTGGAAGGGCGAATTTTCCCTTGGTATTCAGTATATCCTTAGGAAGTAATTTGCAAAACAGAAGAGTTTGGTTCAGTGGAATTCACCCCTAAGGAGTGTGGAGGGCCCACTTTGTAGGCTTATCCTGCACTGTCCCTCAAGCTTGAAATTTGGCTCATGCAGCCAAGGAACTGAATTTTTAATTTTGTTAAATTTTCATTTAAATTTTAAAGCAAGTAGTATAGAATATTATTCTGTTAAATACACGTTTCTTGTTTTGGTAAAACTACATTTTATGTTACCATATTGGGTCAGATTTGTTGTAGTGTGTATTGTGTTTTGTCACCTCGTTAATAATTTTCTTATTTTGGTTGCATGTTAAAATAATTTGGGATATATTGTGTTAAATAAATATCTTGTTAAAATTAAATTCACTGGTTTCTTTTTTGTTGGTGAGGCTAGGCTGCTAAAAAATTCAAAATTACCCATGTGTATTGTATTATATTTCTGTTAGTGCTGCCTTATATGAAAATAGCCTATTTTTTTCATCATTATTTTCAGAGTTACATTTGTACTTCATAGAATCAGCCATTTGGAGGAAGAGACTTGGGGGTCACCTGACCCAACTCCAGCCTTTTGCAAGTGATAAGACCAAGGCCAAAGGCTACTATAAAATGACTGACCTCCCAGAAGGGGACTTGATCTAGTGGCTTTATAGCCTTTGCTTTGGATCGTGGTTTTACTTGGCATTGGAAACATAGCAGACATCAGAGCCTCAAAGAACTTAAACTTCTACCAGATCCAGACTGAAGAAAATGGCTTATTTATTTTACTTATGGAGACTGGGTCCTGCTCTGTTGCCTAGGCTGTAGTGTAGTGGCAGAAACATCCAGCCCCAACCTCCTGGGCTCCAGGATCCTTGTGCCTCAGCCTCTTGAGTAGCTGAGGCTACCATGCCTGGATAATTTTTTTTTTTTTTTTTTTTTGTAGAGACTGTGTCTTCCAGGTTGCCCAGGCTGATTTCAAAACTCTTGGGCTCAAGCAGTGGTCCTACCTTGATCCCCCAAAGTGCTGGGATAACAGGTGTGAGCCACCATGCCTGTTTCCGCAGTTTTTAGGGGGACACACTACTTTTGAGCCAGTTTTGCTCCTGATAGTGTAATGCTGGAGGCTGGGCAGGGGAGATGATCTGCCTGAAGGGGCTGAGAACTAGGATGCTCTTACTCTTATAGCATTGAGCAAAGACACAGTCTTAGAGAACTACACAGTATTCAGAGTTTTCGGGTAGGAGAAGGAAAGTCCTTTAAAAAAAAAAAAAGTACAGGGGCTGGGTGCGATGGCTCATACCTATAATCCCAGCACTTTGGGAGGCCAAGGCAGGCAGATCACCTGAGGTTAGGAGTTCGAGACAAGCCTGACCAACCAACATGGAGAAACCACCGTCTCTAATAAAAATACAAAATTAGCCAGGCGTGGTGGTACATGCCTGTAATCCAAGCTATTCAGGAGGCTGAGGCAGGAGAAACCCTTGAACCCGGGAGGCGGAGGTTGCTGTGAGCTGAGATTATGCCATTGCACACCAGCCTGGGCAACAAGAGCAAAACTCTGTCTCAAAAAAAAAAAAAAAAAAACAGAGTACAGGTCAGACATTGGGCAATTTTCTCATAACAGAATTTCATATGCCATTAATTTGGTTAAAGACTTGAATAGCACAGAACAATTCTGTAAGGGTCAGTTTTCAAAGTAATTCCTAATATTTAATGAATTTTTAAGCAATAGAAATTGCAATAGTAAAGTCTAGCTTGAAATCTAATTTGTAATAGGTTGAGCAGGTGACAACCACCACCCCCTGGTGGTGAGATGAGACCTAGGTCCTTCAGATGAGACCTAGGGCCAATTGCCCATTTGGCATCTCAGGTCTCAGGATCCTCATTTATAAACCTGGGGTTTGGACTGGGGTCTCCGTGATCACTGTCAGCTCTCCTTAGGCAGTTAGATGTTCTATATGTAGTTTAATGGCCAGTAAACACCTGTTCCTGACTGATACATCTTTGGTAAGAAAGCCTTTTCCTGGTCTTTAATTAAGGAGCAGTTAGATGGGTCAGGCTGGCTGGACTAGCTTTTACAAGTCTGCCTTGTCTGTTAGAAAGGCTGAGCTTGCAGATTGTGCCTGTCACGCTTGAGTGTTCCTGAGACTTTGCCCAACCTCAGTCTTATCTTCAGGTACCCCAGCCTCTGCATTCCTTGCCCCTACAAAATGTGCTGCCAGTTCCAAAGGCACAAATGAAAATCATCTTGGCTGGAGCATGGCTAGGCACACACCCGTGGTTAAAGAAATGCTGTTGGCTGGCTGACACTTCTGGAGTGGAAGTTTCTTTCTTTCTTTGGCCTCAATTTTATTGTTAAAAGATAGTGGAAAAGGCCTGATTTTGAAATGATCCTGGAATTAATGTAGGAGGCCTTGTATTAAGCAGTTAATGTGTATTTATTGAGTGGGTACCATGTGCCAATATGATACAAGGCGTGAAGGACACAGGAGTTGGGAAAGGCGTGGAGAAATGCACGCCCACACTGCTGGTGCAAGTGTAAAAGTTACAACCTCTATGTAGGGCTATTTGACAGTATATACTCTTTGACTCAGCAATTATTATCTCACAGATACCTTCACACATTTGTGAAATGATTGACATACAAGAATATTCATTATAGCATTATTTGTAATGGCAAAAAGAAAAGTCAGATGGGGGACTGATTAATTATGTTATTAAATAATGTTTTAGTACATCTGTGTAATGAAATAATGTCCAGTCATTAAAAATAGTGAGACAAAGGCTGGGTGCAGTGGCTCATGCCTGTAAATCTCAGTTGTGGCTGGAGGATTGCTTGAGACCAGTCTGGGCAACATTGTGAGACCCTGCCTCTACCAAAAAAATAAAATATATATATATATTAGCCAGGCATACTGGCACATGCCTGTAGTCTCAGCTATTCAGGTGGCTGCGGGGGGAAGATGGCTTGAGCCCAGGAGGTTGAGGCTGCAGTGAGCTGTGATTGTGCCACTGCACTCCAGCCTGGGCAATAGAACAAGACCTTTTTTGTTTGTCCTCACAGAAAAAAAAGGACAAAACACAGCTTTATGCCCTGATGTAGAACCATCTCCAAGATATATTAAATGAGTGTGGGACACTATGATTATATATGATTATGTGTATAAATGGTTTCCTAAGAAAACAGAAAAAAAACTGATACTAGTGATTGCCTTGGAGGAACATAACTGGAAGATTACTTTTGCAACTTTTAAATTTTATACCATGTACACTTGGTATCTATTTTTAAAAAGCCATTGTTAGACCCTAAAGTAGTTTAGTCAGACCATAGTAAGAAAACCCTATAAGACATACAAAATATGGGGTAATTACTGGCTTTCTGAGGATTGATTTCAATGTGAACCTCTCCTTATGCAAGTGAGTTGTCCTGATTTCAATGCTAAGCTCTCCATGCAAGTAAGTTGGCCCGAATTGCCTGTTAAATTGTCTGGGGCAGACAGGTCTGAGAGTCCGGAGGGCAGACCTCAACTCTTTGTTTCCCACGTGGGGAGACGGCATGGGGCTTAAGTGGTTTCCAGACTGTGTCTGTTGTGGTGTGAACACCAAGGAGCTGTGGACGAGCTTCCCAGGCTCAAGGTCAGAAGGTCTGGGTTGGAGTCCTGTCTCTGCTACTTGACAAATATGTGATTTGGGGCAGGTTGCTTAATCCCCGAAGACTCAATGTGTTCATCTAGAAATGAAGATTACAGGCCGGGCATAGTGGCTAACACCTGTAATCCCACCATTTTGGGAGGCTGAGGCAGGCAGATCACCTGAGTTCAGGAGTTCGAGACCAGCCTGGCCAATATGGCAAAACCCTATCTCTATTAAAAATACAAAAATTAGCTGTACGTGGTGGCAAGCACCTGTAATCCCAGCTACTTGGGAAGCCATGGCAGAAGAATCGCTTGAACCTAGGAGGCGGAGGTTGCAGTGAACTGAGATGGCACCACTGCATGTACTCCAGCCTAGGCGACAGAGTGAGACTGTCAAAAAAAAAAAAAAAAATGATTATAATGCCTGGCCCACCTTCCTCATGCTACTGTCGTGAAACTCAGATAGTGCCCACGAACACTCCTATAAACCTATAAACCCCTATAAACACTTCTATTACAGCTGCAAACACAAGCTGTAATAGAAGCTGTTAGGTACCTATGAGGCCAGCAGGCTACAGCAAGAGATGCTAATTAAAAAAGAATTGAGGTGAAGCAAAGATCTTTTCCCTCTGCCAAATAACTTGACAAGAGTTGTAAAATTAAAAAAGTAGACCCTAGGTAGTTTGATAATCCCTTGACCTCTGACCCTGCCAGATGCTCTCACCCTCTAGACCTGTTTCCTTATTTGCAAAATGAGAGGGGCTGTCTGGGTAACTCCTGTGGACCCTTCCAATTGTAGCATTCCGTGACAGTGTGGCGTTAACAGTAATTCCCATCTTGGTTGAGATGGATGAGTCATACTAACTAAAAAGTCAAAATAGGAGGAGGAAGTCTCTTTACTATGAGAATTTTCCTTGAGCTGGAGACTCAGAGCCTCTGGGGGGAAATGAGGGAAAACATTGCCACCACCAAGAGGGGAGACGAAGGATGCATAAAGAGAATGGAGATGTATTTACTTCTTGTGTGTTCTTGCCACTTCCATAGCCTCCTTTGCTTTCAAATGCCCAGTTGGGCTGGGCCTTTGGAAAATAGGCTTAACCATTGTTTATTGGAAGGATATTGACACAGTGGGCCAGTTATACACTTTATGGCAGTGGTTAACTCCTCTGTGAGGTCTTTCTGTGCAGATTTAGTGGCACCTCCTCCATGTTGCCTGGGCTTCTCATCACTTTGTCTTATAACTCAGATCAGAGACTGTCTCTTACTTATCTTTGTAACCCTGGCACATGAGGGGTGGTATTAAATGGGTAGGTGGATTAATGATTCACTTAGGGTATTTACACTAATCTTGTTGAATTTGACCACTACCTTTATAACTACCACCATTCTGTTAGAAGGAAGTTTTAACTTTTTTTTTTTTGAGACAGGGTTTTCACTCGTCACCCAGGCTGGAGTGCAATGGCACGATCTTGGCTTACTGCAACCTCTGCCTCCTGCGTTCAAGCAATTCTCCTGCCTCAGCCTCCCAAGTAGCTGGAATTACAGGCGCCTGCCACCACATATAGCTAATTTTTGTATTTTTAATAGAGACGAGATTTCACCATGTTGGCCATGCTGGTCTCAAACTCCTAATCTCAGGCGATTCACCCACCTCGGCCTCCCAAAGTGATGGGATTATAGGCGTGAGCCATGGCACCCAGCCTGGAAGTTTTAACTATTAATAGCTTATTATTTCAAAAGTTATTTCATACTCAAAAAAATCCACACTTAAAAAATTTAAATATATCCCTTGGTCTACTGGGGATCTTTTCATTTAAGCTAAGTGTTTTATTGTAATAATAATAATTAATAATAATAAAGTTAATAAAATCTATCTAAAATTCATACCACCAGCACCCAAGGTCTCTGGCTAGAGTAATAAATGGCATTTAGTACTTACTTAGCCCCCAAGCCTGGATGACTGACTGTATGGACTTATTATTGCTTTTAGCTATTTATGTAAGTAACATGAAAATTGGCCAGGCATGGTGGTTCATGCCTGTAATCTCAGCACTTTGGGAAACCAAGGCAGGAGGATCAGTTGGGGCCAGGAATTTGAGACCAGCATTAGCAACATAGCAAGAACCATTTCTACAAAAAATAAAAAGAATTAATCAGGCATGGTGATGCATGCTACTTTGGAGGCCAAGGTGGGAGGATCACTTGGAGTTAGAAGCTGCAGTGAGCTAAGAAGTTGCCGCTGCACTCCAGCCTGGGCACCACAGGGCAAGACTCCATCTCTTTTTAAAAAATCTGAAAAGGACCTCAAAGATTGAACTAATAATTTATCTTTACAAATGCAGGACCAAAAGGGAGGGTAAAGGATCACTTGGGGAGTTTAGAAGTGGCAGAAGTATCTTTAGAGAGCCCTATGGTGTGGATGTGCTGGTGTGTGTGCCTATCCTCATAGGGGACTCCCTTGGAGGAGGAGGGCACCCCAGCATGGGCAGCAAAGCTGTTTGACTTCAAGGTGGAGATGTGAGGCACCTGGTTAGTCCGTGCTCAGTTAATTTCTATGGAGGTTAGGTAAAGTAGGTTAGGGAGTTGGATCCAATGTTCCTGAAGGTTCTGTTGGTAATATGGCAGGGGTCGGGTTGGGAGCGGGGAGGGTTGGATCATTCTAAGAGCAGTAGAAGACCTAATTCCAAAGGTGAGGACAGCATTTAGAACTCCATACATACATGGCTTGTTCAAAAATGGGGAAGAGATTTAAAAAACTCTCCTAATGTTCGCTTGTCAAACCAAGCCATTCTCTCAGCAAAGTCGTGAAACCCTTGCATAAGTCCTTTAAAGCTTAGCAGCAGTATCCTACTCAAAAAAAAAAAAAAAAAAAAAAAAAAAAAGCAACTCCTTGGGGACCCAGATGTGAAACCTCTCATGGAAAATTCAGCACCATGTGCTTTTTGTGGCAGGTAGGATCACCTGCTGTTTTGGAAATTAACTGGTTTTCTCTGACATCTTTTTGACTGAACTCTGTATGTGCCTCTTGAGAAAATAATCCAAATTTTTGCCGTCTCCACTTTCCAGTTTTGCTTTATCTTTGCATCATGCTCTGTAGTTTCCAGGCAAGCATAACGGGTGAGAGTTCCAGTAAACTGGCTTGATCATATTTCTTAGATTGAGTCATGACCGAGAAACTTGTTTTGGAACAGGAAGCAGCCCATGAAAACGTCTGCACGTGGTAACCTGCCAGATTGAAGAAACTGGACCGCTTTCTAGTGGAAAGATAAAAGGGTGGAAAAATGGTTCTATAACTCAGGGAATGGTAAATTTGCGAACTAGAGTTTTAACTTGTTGAATAATATGTCTTTGTGTGTATTTGGGCTTCTTTATGCTGTTAAAAGTCTAGTTTTTCAAGATTAGGGAAAGGAAAATTTGGATTCGTGTTAACTGTTACCGCCTCTCAAGTGTCTCTGCTATGTATACAACATGTTGCTAAGCCAGTTATTTTTCTTTAAGGAGCTTTAGTTACATAGAAATAAACCTGGCAAAATTTACACTTGGCCTAGAGGAGCGTAAGGCCTCTTTTGTCTCCAGTATTCTGCGATTCTGTATTTTAAATACTTACTTTGCAATTACTGTAGCAACACAGTCAAGACAGCAAATCAATCTAGTAAAACCAAAAGTACTAGAATGTGGGCAAATAGAATGGCCTAGAATTCTTGCTGAGAAAACAATTGGCTTTGCTATATTCTTGTAATGCAGTGTGAGAGAAGCCAGAGAAGTAAATAGGCAGGTAAATATTTATGAACCGTAATAGTCATCAGCACGATGTATTTTAAAAGCACATCTGCTCGGGGTCATTTTGCTTTAAGGATTATGACTGCAAGGTAGAGATTTGTAAATGAAGGAGATCTCTGTTGTTGTGTTTTTGTTGTTTTGTTTTTGGTTTGAGACAGGGCTGGAGGGCAGTATGTGATCATGGCTCACTGTAACCTTCATTTCCTGGGTTCAATTGATCCTCCCACATCAGTCTCTCAAGTAGCTGAGACTACAGGAGAGTCCCACCATGCCTGGCTAATTTTTAAATTTTTTTGTAGAGTTGTGGTCTCACTATGTTGCCCAGGCTGGTCTCAAACTCCTGGACTCAAGCGACTCTCCCACCTCAGCCTCCCAGAGAGCTGGGATTACAGGTGGGAGCCACCATGCCTGGCTGTTATTTTATCAATTCTTCAAAATTCAAGGATGCCCTCAAATGTTTTTGCAGCCTCATATAGCTCTTAATTTGGTTTATATTCATCCAGATGGTAGGATATGATTCATGTTCCACCAGGTTTTATTCAGAAATACTCGGGCAGTGTCTATGGAAAAAAAACACTGAATCAGATTTAGCTTTTAGGTAAATAATATCACCTGGGCATAATATGAAGAATGAAATGTATGAAAGAAAAATATAATCAAGTGTAACTTAGACTTTGAATGGGGGTAACTAAGATTTGGATGAAGGAGGGATCTCGGGAAATAATGTTAAAATGTTTATTTTTTTAATGGAAATACATGATTTTAAGAAGGAATAACTTAAGACAGTCCAACTTTATACTACATTAAAGTATAAAGAGCAAGGATCAGTTTCGCTTTCTGTTTAGAGTTACTGTGTATAATTAATTTTTTAACAGTTTACTGATGAAATTTATTTTTAGAAGGAAATCTCCTACCACCTTCCTGTCATTCTCAGGGCAAGGTAGAGGGTAGGAGAGGGAAGGGAGCCTCAGGGGTAGTGGGAGGTGCAGGCCTTAATTACCCATTTGAGTGTATAAAGAAACCATTTTATCTTTCATTTCAAATACTTTGTCTCAGTTTAATGAATACCGTTAATTTAGGACAAGCATTGTATTATCTTTGCTTTACTTTTTCTGACTTTTTGGATCATCTAAGCGTGATAAATGCTGGTTTATTCAAGGCGCTAAAATTGACTTGCAAAAGACATACTTAGTATGGATTCTGCATTCAAGTCCTTTCTTTGTTTATCCTGGTACAGAGATGTTTGTTTTAAAGTGGTATGAGTTAATTGTCCAACTTCAGATTTTCCCTGAAATGTATAACAGATTATCCAGTTGGCAAATGATGATATATATTTTTTAAACATGAATATTTCCCGTAGGCCAGATGGTGATTTAACATGAATTGTCCAACATTTGTGTTTCTTATCAAATTGTCTTCTTTTGTCTAAGCCAAGCTAGCAACATAATTTGGAACACACTCAGGAATCACCAAGGACAACAGCAAAAAAAAATATTCAGACATGAAGTGGCAGACGACATTTGCTCCATATGCCTTGCAAAGGCTCATGGCCAGTGCTCACATAGCCCTTAGAAAGCTTTCTCACCCGTTGTAAGGAAGTACCTGTGGAGTGCTGTGCAAACCATCTACCTGCTTTCCTCTCTCTCCCCAAACCCTACTTATCTAACACTTATACTGTGGCCTTCCTCCTCGGAGGACTTGCACTTCCTCAAAGCCCTGGATTTATGTGCAGAAGAGCAGTTTTAGTTCTTCCTTAGGCACTTCCCTTTCCTCCTTCCAGTGTCACGTTCTTGTTTGGGCTCCATCTGGAAGATTATTTCCTCTTAGATGATGTGTGAGCCTTGCAGAGAGCTGGGTCATTTGCGGAATAAATCATGTGCCCGGTCACAGGGTTCTTTACAGGAAATGGTCGCTGCATATTAGCTTAGCACAAAACACAATAGTGAGCTAATGGGCCTCTCCAACAGTAAGTCTTCAGTTTTAACTTCTGCTGGTTTTTTGTTGTTTTTTTTTTCAACATAAAACTTTGAAAGTTTCGTACAACATCAAATTTCTGCAGCATTTTGCTGAAACAGATGTGAAAATCTGAGTCGCACAGAGTATGACATTAAGGCCATAACAAGAAACCCATTGTTGCTGCATTCTAAATTTGATCAAGATGTCTGTGTTTGGGAATCCAAAATAGTTGCTTCAAACTCAGCTCTTTTCTTTTATGAAGCAGGGTCTTTTTGTTTGTTTTAGAGATCTCTCATAGCAAGAAAAAATATTACATAAACTTTTTTTTTGAAACAAGGTCTCACTTTGTTACTCAGGCTGCAGTGGCGCAATCTTGGCTCACTGCAGCCTTGACCTCCAGGGCTCAAGCAGTCCTCCCACCTTAAACCCTCCCCCCCATGTAGCTTCTAATTTGCTTATTAATTTGCTTTATTATCTGCAAATAATTCAGAATCTCTCTGAAATCAAAATCCGTTTTTATTAACAGCATGTTAATAGTAGTCTAATTCAGACCTGCCCTGAGGAAGAACCAAGCAATGAAGTTGTCCATGATTTTGGAAGTTAATTGGTTCATTCTTTCTGATCATCTAGATAGTCCCAATGTTATTTTAGGCTCCCCCTAGTTAGGCCCACAACTTCATTATTATCCATTGGCTTGGACTTTGGTCTCGCTTATGCAGCAAGCAGTAGAGCCTATATCACTGTCGACATGTAAACATTTGCATATTTTACATTTATAGAAAGATCTCTTTCACATGTCTCATTTGATCCACTAACATCTGTATGCTTGGGTAGGATGCAATAATTAAGCAATGTATAGCTAAAACCATCCAAACCCCTCAAATATCATCTGATGGGAAGGAAAAGGGGGGAAAAGGAAATGGAATGTAGTTGTTTCAACTCCTGGCATGACTGACACTGACAATTTTAGAGTAAATTCCATTAGGGATTTTATTCCAGTTCATGAGGTTCTAAGGATACTTTGCAATTCAGATTTGTGAGATGTTTGCAACCTAAATTGCTTCAGTTGCATGAAGCAATTATTCTGGGATCTTCTTAACAAGGAGAAACCTCAGGCCCGGGAAGTCTGGGGTAAGTGAGGCAGGGATGAGCCAAAGTGCACTTTTTCCAGATGCAGGGACAAGTATTTGAGTTTCTTTTACTGACCTTGCAAAGAGCTTTGCACACTTTGCACATCAGTTCTTGAGATGGGTGGGAACATGGACTGCCTATTTTATAGAGAGAAATGAGTTCAATTACGATTGCAGGATCATGCATTCTTTAATTTTTGGTGCTAGTACTTAGTAGATGGGAATGTATTGAACACTTAATACCTTGCTTGGGCAGATAGCTCCAGTTTGCACAAAGTCTAGATACGATACTCTGCTATATATCTAGATTTACTGAGAAGAAATGGCCCAAGCTAATTAGAATTTCAAAGCAGGTTTCTCAGCCGGGCGCAGTGGCTCCCGCCTGTAATCCCAGCACTTTGGGAGGCTGAGGCAGGCAGATCAGTTGAGGTCAGGAGTTTGAGACCAGCCTGGCCAACATGGCAAAACGCTGTCTCTACTAAAAATACAAAAATTAGCTGGGTGTGGTGGCATGCACCTGTATGTAATCCCAGCTATTTGGGAGGCTGAGGTGAGAACCGCTTGAACCCAGGAGGCAGAAGTTGCAGTGAGCTGAGATTGTGCCACTGTACTCCAGCCTGGGCGACAGAGTGAGACCCCATCTCAAAAAAAATAAAGTAGGTTTCTTAATACCTTGGAATGTTCTGTCTCCATGATGACCTCTGAGTAAACATGTCCATCAAAATGGAGACAAATCAATTTTTAAAACAGAAATTATTCTCATGCCTATTTCAGTGGGGATGCCCCTGAGAAGATAGCCGTGTGTGACTGAATGCTCTGTGGTTGCTCTTTTGTTGCTCCTGGCCAGAAAACTCATCTAGATGACATGCTTAATCCACCCTGCAGACTGGCTGTTCCATACTACCAAGATTCCAAAGCAAAGTGTATATACAGTCGGCGCTATGTAGCCTCTGGTTCAATGATGCAACCAATGGCAGATTGGTTCAAAAATATTTGGAAAAAGGCCAAGCGCAGTGGAGTGGTTCATGCCTGTAATCCTAGCACTTTGGGAGGCCAATGCAGGCAGATCACTGGAGCCCAGGAATTCGAGACCAGCCTAGGCAAAATGGCGAGACCCCATCTCTACAAAAAATAATTAGCGGGGCTTGGTGGCATGTGCCTTAGTCCCAGCTCCTTGAGAGGCTGAGGTGGGAGGATTGTTTGAGCCAGGTGAAGGCTGCAGTGGGCCATGATTGCATCACCACACTCCAGCTTGGGTGACAGAGTGAGATCCTATCTCAAAATGAGTAAATAAATAATAAATTTCAAAAAAAAGTTGGGAAAAAAAATTTAAAAGCATAATATGCAAATAAAATACACTATAACAGGTATTTACATAGCATTTAAACTTTATTAGGTATTGTAATCCAGAGGTGATTTAAAGTATGTAAGGGGATGTGCATAGGTTATATGCAAATGCTACGCCATTTTATATTAGTGTAGGCTCATGGTAATAAATCATGAACCCGAGTGAAGCTGCCAGGCTGTGTGTCCTTGTTCAGCCGCTTTCTGGTAGTATCTCTTCTTTCTAAACCTCAGTATTCTTATACCGTAAAACAGGGATATTTTATGTGTATAAGGCTGTTTTGAGGAATAGTTTTTATATGTAAAGTACTTAGAACAGTGCATGGCATATAGGAAGCCCTTAATAGACACTGGCTTAAAAATAATTAGGTATATCCTAGCAAGGTATACCTAACTACAGGTGCTGTTTTAACTCTGCCTACTCTGTGTGCTTTACACTATATATTGTTGAAGGCTAGAATAATGAGGAGCCCCATGAGCAGGGTTTCATAGCATTTAAGATTCCAACACCAACCTTCAGTCATGGGTACAGGTGGCCTGTGCCATCCAGCTAGCTGTGCTGCCTCCAGGCTGGGTGGCCTGCTCCTCCTCTGTTGGATAAAAATAGCCTGACTCCTCACTGAAACCACCACGTTATTTGTGTCCTTGGGAAGATGAAAGTAATAGAGCTGTAACCCTGGCGTTGCCAGCTGTCAGCAGAACTGAAACACAAAGTGTGACGTGTATCCACACTGTGCCCACTGGCCTTCAGGTCCCAACTGCCATTCCCCCATCTTGATTTTTTTCCATTCTCAAATTCATTATTTCCCCTATAGGTGATTTGTGAAATGGAAACAGATTTAGATTTCCTACCTATTTAGATTTTTCCAAAGACTAAATTTTGGAAATTTAGAATTTCCAAAAATTACAAATCAGAAAAACTGCTATTGACACATACATGGTTAGGAAATTCTGGATGTGGTTCCTATGCCTAGCCTAGTCATATGAATTCTCTCCCCGTCTATCTCTTTTTGTATGTGAAACAGGGTCTTTCTTGCTTGTCACCCAGGCTGCTGGAGTGCAGTGGTGCAATCATAGCTCACCATGGCCTTGACTTCCTGGGCTCAAGTGATCCTCTCACTTCAGCCTCCCTAGTATTTGGGACTATAGGTGCGCACCACCACGTGCAACTGATTTCTTTTGGTTTTTAGTAGACACAGGTGTCACTATGGTGCCCAGGCCAAGGTCAAACTCCTGGGCTCCGGCAATCCTCCTGCCTCGGCCTCCCAAACTCCTGGGAGGAGGAGGAATAAGTCACCAAGCCCAGACTCTCCTCATGTATCTTTTACTAAATCAAAACCTTCACTGTTTGTAAGAGTCTTCCTGTATCTTAAAACTTAATACTTTCGATCCTTCCCTGGAGCCAGGGTTTTATTTATTTTTGAGACAGGGTCTCTCTTTATTGCCCAGGTTGGAGTGCAGTGGGTGATCATGGCTCACTGCAGCCTCAACCTCTTGGACTCAAGTGATCCTCCCACCTCAGCCTCATGAGTAGCTGGGACTACAGGTGTGCGCCACCACACTTGTTTCTCCTCTCCCCGCCATTGGTAGAAATAGGGTCTCTTTATACCCAGGCTGGTCTCAAACTCCTTAGATGAAGCGATCCATTCCCCCCTCAGCCTCCCAAAGTGCTGGGCTTGCAGGGCGTGAGCCACCGCAACTGTCCCTGTCTTTTTTTTTTTTTTTTCATCTTTGAGATGGAGTCTTGCTCTGTCACCCAGGCTGGAGCACAGTGGTGTGATCTCGGCTCACCGAAACCTCTGCCTCCTGGGTTCAAGCGATTCTCCTGCCTCAGCTTCCTGAGTAGCTGGGACTACAGGCGTGCACCACCATGCCCAGCTAATTTTTGTAAAGAGGATTATTGATAATTTCTCAGGAAGGAAGCTGGTGGATTCTCATCCCTTTCTCAACTTTTTGTTAAGCAGTAGACAACCCTCGTCTTAAACTTTTTCATGTCTCAACTAAAACTCAAGTCAAAAGGAAGTTATTTAATAGGTGAGCCACAGAGATAAGAGTAGCAAGCAGTGATGGGAGAAGATAATCTAGTGTAGGAAAGATGGAAAGAATGGTGATATTTCACAACTGCTAGATTGATCCTTTAACTTGGGAGTTATCCCTCTATAAACTGGATATTTTCTGAGCAAAGTTTAAAGAAAACTCCATATATTTACTCAGTAGTGTTTTCCAAACCCTACTTCTCATAAGCCAGTGGCTTAGAGTGCTTGCTCTAATTTCTATTTTCCATTAAACAAGAGTGGAATTTCTTTTAATTCAAACCATTTGTGACTTTGCCCTTTAGTGACCTCTACCATCACCCAGTCATTAATGATCCAAGTGATTTGAATGGATGGCTATGTGTTTGTAGGTTGTTTGTTGTCTTATGAATAGATTCATTGAATGGAATTAACTGTGCTCTTCTAGAACACTGGACCTGTGTTCTCATTTAGATTGTATTTGTAATCTCCCCACTCCCCACCATCAACAGTGGCATAATGTGAATTAATTTATGTGGTATCTGCCATCATAACCATGGTCTCTCTCCTTCCTTTTTTTGTTTTAAACATAGGACATGGATTTGATTGACATACTTTGGAGGCAAGATATAGATCTTGGGGTAAGTCGAGAAGTATTTGACTTCAGTCAGCGACGGAAAGAGTATGAGCTGGAAAAACAGAAAAAACTTGAAAAGGAAAGACAAGAACAACTCCAAAAGGAGCAAGAGAAAGCCTTTTTCGCTCAGTTACAACTAGATGAAGAGACAGGTGAATTTCTCCCAATTCAGCCAGCCCAGCACATCCAGTCAGAAACCAGTGGATCTGCCAACTACTCCCAGGTACAGAGTACTCAGTTCTTGGGAAAGTTATGGCAGGGTTTAAGTAAACACTGACCAAGGAATTAAAATATCTGGATTTGCATTCCAGCTTTGCCTTTCACTGTGTCTTTTACTTACCTTGTCAAATCTACTTTTGAGTTCAGTACCCAACGTACTAATCTTACAAAGTTATTGTGAGGATTAGGAGGACATAAGTTACATGAAAGAGTTTTGTAAAATTCAGAAACCTCCTATAAGGATCAAGTAGCAACAGAAGCAGTGGCAGTAGAACCAAGTAATAGGGATTACATACAGTACTGTGGCAAGCACTGTTTTAAGAACTTAACATATACTGACTGATTTAATCAACACAACTGTATGAATTAGGTACCATTATCCCTATTTTATCTACGAAGAGCAACTGAAGCTCAAAAAGGTTAATTTGCCCAGAGCACTCAGAAAATTGGAGGAGCTAAGATTTGAACCCAGGTGGTCTGGTTCAAATTGTGCCCTGAGGTGATCTCTGAAATAAGATATTTACTTAACTTGATTGTAAACATTTTATGAACATCAATTATGAATATTTAGCTTGGCAATGGAATAATCATTTTTGTCTTCTTTTGTGTCATTCCCTTTTATCAGGTTGCCCACATTCCCAAATCAGATGCTTTGTACTTTGATGACTGCATGCAGCTTTTGGCGCAGACATTCCCGTTTGTAGATGACAATGAGGTAAGGTATAAAACAACTGATTAATAGCAAAACTCCATAACTATATAATAACAATCATATTCTATGTAAGTCCCTTCAATAAGTCTCCATTTAAAAGAGTAAACATATTTTTAGGAGAAAATTTTTTTTTTTTTGAGACGGAGTTGTTTCGCTTATGTTACCCAGGCTGGAGTGCAATGGCATGATCTCGGCTCACCGCAACCTCCGCCTCCTGGGTTCAAGCAATTCTCCTGCCTCAGCCTCCTGAGTAGCTGGAATTACAGGCACGTGCCACCATGCCCAGCTAATTTTTTGTAGTTTTAGTAGAGACAGGGTTTCACCATATTGACCAGGATGGTCTCGATCTCTTGACCTCGTGATCCACCCGCCTCGGCCTCCCAAAGTGCTGGGATTACAGGCTTGAGCCACCGCGCCCGACCAGGAGAAAATTTTTTAACCAAGGAAATACTCTGTCAAGGAAACCTTAGTCTATAGATAACTTTACAATTAAGAAAAAAAACAAACAAAAAAACCCTTCACATAATATAAAACCAAAACCATTTACTATCGCATAGCCAGAAACGTGGATAGTATAACCATGGAAACAAATAACTCATTTGTTACAAGTACCTAGGAGGTTTTGGTGAGTAAAGAACAAGCTGGGCAATGAATGAATACTTGTTAACAATTTTAATAAATCTGTTTTATCTAGTACCACTGTGCTAGATATTACATAAACTAAATCCTAAAGATTATACTTAAACATTTTACAGTTTACTTTCAAATGCTTAGGCTGAAACTATTAGGCCAGCAAATAGTAAATGTGAGTCAGTAGGGTAGGAAAAAAAGACTTGTTTCATTATTTACAAACAGGAGTCATGATTGGTTAGTAAGTAGAGACACGGAACTGCAGCTGATTCCACTTTGTATTGTGATGGTGCCTTAGAGCTTACTCATCTCGTTGGTGGAAGACTCATTAATCAATGACTTATCAATTTTAGGTTTCTTCTGCTACGTTTCAGTCGCTTGTTCCTGATATTCCTAGCCACATCGAGAGCCCAGTCTTCATTGGTACTAATCAGGCTCAGTCACGTGAAACTTCTGTCGCTCAGGTAGCCCCTGTTGATTTAGACGGTATGCAACAGGACATTGAACAAGTTTGGGAGGAGCTATTATCCATTCCTGAGTTACAGGTAACTAAAATAGAATGTAATACTGAAGATATTATTTTATATTTAGTGCCTTTAGTCATTCTGATTATTTATATGCCACCTATTTATAGGAAGGATTGGAGGGTGCCTTTAAATTAGTCATGAGTGCTGCCCATGCTAGTTAAGTGGGTTGGATATCCTGAGGAATTTTTTTTTTTTTTTTGGAGACAGACTCTCAGTCTGTCACCCAGGCTGGAGTGCAGTGGCGCTATAACTGGGACTACAGGTGCTCACCACCACGCCTAGCTAATTTTTGTATTTTTAGTAGAGATAAGGTTTCACCATATTGGCCAGGCTGATCTCGAACTTCTGACCTTGTGATCCACCCACATCGGCCTCCCAAAGTGCTGGGACTATACGCATGAGCCACCTCGCCCAGCCAAGGATAGAATGTTATAAACCTGACATCTGATGTGGGAACTCTGAAAATAATCCATATACTTAGGCATAAATATGTATTAGAAATGAGAATTATGTATCTCTGAACCACAGAGGTAATAAATTATAGAGATAAGCCTGAAGAGAATGTGGATAGGAAGTTTATCTAAATTTATTGCATGTGGATTAACTTTGATTTATATAGTATAAACTTCTTTCTCATGCAGTGTCTTAACATTGAAAATGACAAGCTGGTTGAGACTACTATGGTTCCAAGTCCAGAAGCCAAAGTGACAGAAGTTGACAATTACCATTTTTACTCATCTATCCCCTCAATGGAAAAAGAAGTAGGTAACTGCAGTCCACATTTTCTTAATGCTTTTGAGGATTCCTTCAGCAGCATCCTCTCCACAGAAGACCCCAACCAGTTGACAGTGAACTCATTAAATTCAGATGCCACAGTCAACACAGATTTTGGTGATGAATTTTATTCTACTTTCATCGCCGAGCCTGGTATCGGCAACAGTATGCCTTCACCTGCTACTTTAAGCCATTCACTCTCTGAACTTCTAAATGGGCCCATTGATGTTTCTGATCTATCACTTTGCAAAGCATTCAACCAAAACCACCCTGAAAGCACAGCAGAATTCAATGATTCTGATTCTGGCATTTCACTGAACACAAGTGCCAGTGTGACATCACCAGAACACTCAGTGGAATCTTCCAGCTATGGAGACACACTGCTTGGCCTCAGTGATTCTGAAGTGGAAGAGCTAGATAGTGCCCCTGGAAGTGTCAAACAGAATGGTCCTAAAACACAACCAGTACATTCTTCTGGGGATGTGGTACAACCCCTGTCACCATCTCAGGGGCACAGCACTCCCATGCATGATGCCCAATGTGAGAGCACACCAGAGAAAGAACTGCCTGTAAGTCCTGGTCATCAAAAAACTCCATTCACAAAAGACAAACATTCAAGCCGCTTGGATGCTCATCTCACAAGAGATGAACTTAGGGCAAAAGCTCTCCATATCCCATTTCCTGTAGAAAAAATCATTAACCTCCCTGTTGTTGACTTCAACGAAATGATGTCCAAAGAGCAATTCAATGAAGCTCAACTTGCATTAATTCGAGATATACGTAGGAGGGGTAAGAATAAAGTGGCTGCTCAGAATTGCAGAAAAAGAAAACTGGAAAATATAGTAGAACTAGAGCAAGATTTAGATCATCTGAAAGATGAAAAAGAAAAATTGCTCAAAGAAAAAGGAGAAAATGACAAAAGCCTTCACCTGCTGAAAAAACAACTCAGCACCTTGTATCTCGAAGTCTTCAGCATGCTACGTGATGAAGATGGAAAACCTTATTCTCCTAGTGAATACTCCCTGCAGCAAACAAGAGATGGCAATGTTTTCCTTGTTCCCAAAAGTAAGAAGCCAGATGTTAAGAAAAACTAGATTTAGGAGGATTTGATCTTTTTTGAGCTATTTTTTTGTATTATATACTAAAAGCTCCTACTGTGATGTGAAATGCTCGTACTTTATAAGTAATTCTATGCAAAATTATAGCCAAAACTAGTATAGAAAATAATATGAAACTTTAAAAAGCATTGGAGTGTCAGTATGTTGAATCAGTAGTTTAACTGTAAACAATTTCTTAGGACACCATTTGGGCTAGTTTCTATGTAAGTGTAAATACTACAAAAACTTATTTATACTGTTATGTCATTTGTTATATTCATAGATTTATATGATAAACATGACATCTGGCTAAAAGCAAATTGTTGCAAAACTAACCACTATGTACTTTTTTATAAATACTGTATGGACAAAAAAAATGGCATTTTTTATATTGTTTAGCTCTGGCAAAACAAAATTTTAAGAGCTGGTACTAATAAAAGGAATATTATGACTGTTAAAATTATTTCTTTGGAATTCCTTTGAGTTTATTCACACAGTAGTGTTTTCCATAATCATCTATTTAATACATTTAGATGTTTTGCATCTTTAGAATGTTTTCTTTGAAAATATAAAAAGAATTTTATGCTAAATTTCTAGTAACAGGGTTATGGAGAAAGAAAGTATATCAAGAAGATACTTTGCCTCTTCTTCAATAGCAGGTACATCTAAACCCAAGAAAATGTTATACACTGACATGAAAGCATTGATTCATTTATTCCCATAAATAATACACCCACTATACACTAGGCAGAGTTTGAAGTAGAAAGGAAAAAACCAATACCCTACCCTGGAATTTGCATTCTAGTGAAGAGGAGGTAACAAGCGTACTCCACTGTTAGAATTGGATGGGGAAAAACAGTAAAAAGCATCACAACACAAAAATAAGGCTGTAAATTGGAAGAGCTTTACTGAGGTGGCAATATTTGAAGGTGGGGGAGAAGCCCTTCTCATAGCTAAGAGCACTGCAGACAGGATACAGCAGGTCCAAAGGCTGCACATTGGAGAAGAGAACAATGTGACTGAAGAAAGGGATGGGGGTGGAATATGGCAAAGCCTCGTAAGTCTAGAGGTGAGGAGCTACTGGTGCTGTTCAGGAGTAACATTCAACTGGTTTTTAAAAGTTCCTTCTGGGGTTTGTGACTGCTGGCAGTGGCAGCCTAGCTTTCTGATAAAGGAGTGTAGTTAGTGGCAGGTGATTGTACCACTCTGGATGGAGGCTAAAGAAGCTGAGCTGGAGCTATCGTCAGTGCAGTGGTGGCAGCTGGACTGGCCATTTCTGCTGCAGGTTTTGCAAGCCAGGAAGCACATGCAGCAAGTAAAACAGGTTTTTCAAAGTCTACAAAAATCTGTCTTCAGTGGTGGCTGTTAGAGAGGTGGGTTTGAACTCAAAATGACAAAATAGGAAGCAGCCTGTAAGCCTTAGAATACTACCTGTAAGCCTTACTGCCAATAAGGGAAAAATAAGATGCTCGGTGACAAATATGATCTTAAATCGCCGAAAGAAGGATCTCCTTATATAGCAACCAAAATCACTAATGCTAAAGATTTACTAGGTCAAGCTCAAAAATTAGACATGAATTTTAGGTTCCTACTTTTTATGTATATGAGTATCAACTTTCTATAAAATGCCTCAGAGCTACAACTTTTCACGCTCCCTCTGGCTTGTGTGTTGAGAACAGTATAGTGGGTTAAGGATGGGGGTAGGGAAACCAATTGGAAGGTTCATGCATTATGATGATGGCTTGGTCTAGGAAGAGAGAAGAGGGGTAGTTAGGGACACTGGATTCTGCCATGTCTCAAAGAACTAAAAGGATTTTCTGGTAGAATGGATGTGAGACAAGGAGTTGAACATCTTTAAAAACTAAGCTGTCCAAAAATGAAGATTGGATAGAGGAGAGGGATCCAGATGGAAAAATCAGTTCTTTTTTGGACATACTGAGAGATCTATTAGACATAACTAGAGTATACAAAAACAAGTCCCCTCAAAAACCTTTGAAAATCTGCATGCTCATGGTAGTGGGTGCCTGTAATCCCAGCTACTCAGGAGGCTGAGGCAGAGAATTGCTTGAATCCGGGAGGCAGAAGTTGCAGTGAGCCAAGATCGCGCCACTGCACTCTAGCCTGGGTGACAAAGCGAGACTCCACCTCAAAAAAAAGAAAAAAAAGAAAAAAATCTGCATGCTTTCCAATGAACCAGTTATCAATTTCTTCACCTAAGCAGATTTCCTTTGTTCATATTATTTTGCCTTTTTAAAGTGAGGAAATGGAGATTCATTTAAGTATGCTTAAAATAAGCATTACATGTGTAACTATTCAGTGAAGACTCCTAGCAACCCATTAGGAGCAGTGTAGTGTTAGAAATCCTGTCCCTGGAACCAGACTGCATGGGCTTGCTGCTAATTCCTAGACTGATCTTTGGCAACTCACTTTAGCACTCTCAGGCATATTTTCTCATCTATAAAGCACAGTGCAGCACTGGTCACAGTAGCAGACTTGGAACCAACCTAAATACCCATCAATGACAAAGAAAATGTGGCACACATAATACCATGGAATACTAGGCAGCCATAAAAAAGAATGAGTTCATGTTCTTTGCAGGGACATGAAGCTGGAAACCATCCTTCTCAGCACACACACACAGGAACAGAAAACCAAACACTGCATGTTCTCACCCATAAGTGGGAGCTGAACAATGAGAGCACATGGACACAGGGAGGGGAACATCACACACTGAGGCCGTCAGGGGGTTGGGGGCTAGGGGAGGGGGATAGCATTGGGAGAAATACCTAATGTAGATGATGGGTTGATAGGTGCGGCAAACCACCATGGCACGTGTATACCCATGTAACAAGCCTGCACATTCTGCACGTCAGAACTTAAAAAAGCAGAGTGGTACTCAGTGGGTCACCCCACAAAAAGCACTGTGCCTAGCTCATACTAAACACCGTATCAATGACGGGTGTTTTGTCATTTTCCTTTAGCCTTCTATGATGATGGTTTTTGGCTACAAGTAAATCCAGTCAAATTAGCTTACAAGAGAATATAACTGTTAAAGCTCAAGATTGAAAATGACTTGAAGGACTAATGGATCTGAGAATTCAAATGTAAAGATCTTGGTTTTCTTTTTCTTGAGACGGAGTCTCACTCTATTGCCCAGGATGGAGAGCAGCAACACAATCTCGGCTCACTGCAACCTCCACCGTTCAAGCGATTCTCCTGCCTCAACCTTCTTAGTAGCTGAGATTATGGGCACCTGCCACCTTTTTCCACTGAAAATACAAAAAAGATTAACTGGGCCTGGGATTACAAGCCCCCACCATGTTGGCCAGGCTGGTATGTAACTCCTGACCTCAAGTGATCCACCTGCCTCGGCCTCCTAAAGTGCTAGGATTTTACATGAGCCACTGTGCCCAGCCAAATGTGATTTTGTATCCTGAGTATTTTTTCACATGCTATCAAGGAACTTCCTCTGGTGGTGTGGTGACAGGGCATCTTGGGAGGAGACATCACTTTTCCAAACTCAGAACATAATCCCAGGTCTCGAATAAACTGTCTATTCTTAGATCAAACTGTGAGTGGGAGAGGGTGGCAAGAATTTCAGCAGCAGCCCTATCTGGAGCACCTAACATTGACTGATACTTGAAGGAGGAAGAGCACTGCTGGGCAGACAAAAACAGACATTCTTCATTCATCTGCATCCTTTGGTAGCAAATGGGTTCAAAGTATTCTGTCCAATTCATACAAGATAACTGGCCACAGAAACTTACAGTACCTAAAAATATTACAGTGAAATATACAAAACATTATGAGAAATTATAAATTTCAAATAACAAATCCCAACTATGCCATGACTAATAAAACCAACTGTTCATTTCTCTTGATCTGTGTTTGAATTGAGAGCTTTATACCTGACTGTCCTCAGTAAAATTTGGCTATTCAACTGTAATTGCACAACACTGTTTATATAAAAGTCTATCTTCTTGCCAAGATCTCCCAAGTTCCTGTTTTTGAGGGGGACACTGCTCAAATACGCTTGCCATACCCGTATTTGTGACTAAGCCTCAGAAGATTAAGATAATTCTCATTCCTATTTTAAATATAGTTATCAGGATGCTTTTAGTTAATGTCTAACACTTGAGAACTGGAAAAAAAGACTACAAAACTTCAATCCTATGTGGGAGGGAAAAATGCTTAAGACACTGGCATAATTTTTATTATCACCCATTAAAATGTTAGGTATGTTTCAGTATATCCTTGTAAGACAGTATCCAGCATTACCAAGACACTATCTTTAGGGTCCGTAAGGAAGGTTCTAGCTCAAGTTCTTTAAGCTACCAAATTTAACCCTGTGATTTATTGAGGGAGGAAACTGTAAATCCATTTTACCAATTAAAAAAAAAGGGGGAGGATTAGGTTAAAACGGAAATTCTTAACCTGGAAAGAACTTAGGTCTGAGAATTTTGATGGGAAGAAAGTTTCTTCTTCATTTTCACTAACATTTAACATTCTCTTTGGTATTCCAGGCAACAAACCACTGATATTTCAAAGTACTTGTCTTAAAGTACAATTTAAACCACATTTTCATTTATGCATCACAACTTCAAAATATTACAAATCAGACCCACCATTAGACCTAATTTAGTGTTTCAAGTACATTAAGTCACAAACTTAGTATTTTGGTAATATTTTCATGTAATGTTTAAGTAATACCACCTGTATCTCATACATGGAAAAATCAACATTCTAAGGGGCCTGCTGGCATACCAATCTGCCAGAGCATGACATTAAAAAGAAAACAAGTAACCTGCCCAAGCTCACAAAGCTGCTTTTTCATTCTGTATTTAAATTTCTTCCCAATAAGCAAAATCTGACACAGGAATCAAAGTAACAAAAACCTATGAAATACAGAAGACAGACCACTGACTTCAAATAGACAACCCATCAGAATTCTTTCGATATATTTTAAAGGATGTAAGTTTACTCAGCATTTATTGAACAGTATAGTAATACAATTTAGAAATTAAAAATTACCTGGAGCCTCCAGATATAAACATTTTACACAATTCCCTTGAGTATTACAAGTCCCTCAAGTATTAATTAGTAGCTATATACATATATGTAGTGAATATAAATTAATTTCATATCTTTTAAGGTATTTTAAAGCTGTCAACATCCTTGTGTATATGTATCATTTACTCAATTACTATTTCTATACCAATAAATTCCTATTTCCTAACTTACTTTCAGAACTGTGCTCATACATCCCCTATCATATCAATGTATACTTCAATGCACCCTTCCTATTACCTGGTGTTAGGGTCTTTGAAAATGTCTTAAGTTTAAAATAGCTTATTTTACCTATTACCACCTTACATCCCCCTAAACCTTGGCACTGTAGTATATTCAATCCAAAATTAAAAACCAACCCAATGTGCAACAATTCCATTTTTTGCAAAGAAAAACCATGTTTAGAACGTTTACTGCCAGTCTGTGATGTGCACGTGAAGACTCAAATTTTATTTCATTTCCTCAATATTTTGGAGTTTATAACAATGTGCTTTTATTGTGAGAAAAGGGTAAATACACTTATTTTGTTGGAAATAAGTCCATACTCATCCTTTATTATTCCAGGACCTAAGTATTCAACTGAAATTATAAGACATGACATTAAGATTACTTAACTGCACAAAATATGACACAAGGGTTTGAATACAAAGAGTTTGCATTAAGTTTAACAGCTAGCCAAGAATCCTTAACTGGCTTCCACTTACCAATTATTTCACTTGAAAAAACTATATCGGGAAAATGTGCTTAACAGCCATTAAGGCCAGATATCCAAATGGAAGTTGTCATTTTAGAAGACTTTATCAAAGCCCTACCCTCCTCCCTAAAAAAGAATTAATCCAACAAAATAGAGGGCCATTGTACACAACAGATTTTCTTGTGTGTTAAATAGCAGCGTAGTTTAAGACTACTTCATGTCATGAAGGTTTTCCCCAACTTACCCTCACCATACAATACTGAACCACTCCACTGCCTCTCAAGATTTAACAAACTAGTTACTTTCGGACAGGTGCAGTGGCTCACACTTGTTAATCCCAGCACTTTGGGAGACCAAGGGGGGTGAATCACGAGGTCAAGAGATCAAGGCCATCCTGGCCAACGTGGTGAAACCCCGTCTCTACTAAAAACACAGAAAATCAGCTGGGCATGGTGGTGTACAACTGTAGTCCCAGCTATTCAGAAGGCTAAGGCAAGAGAATCGCTTAAACCCAATTGGGCAGTGAGCTGAGATGCCACTGCACTCCAGCCTGGCAACAGCGATGCTCTCTAAAAAACAAAATAAACTAGATTACTTCCAACATCTGCAATACCCGCCTCCTTTCCCTCCTAGCAACCACCTTTACTTTTCTCCTAGTTTGTTTCTATTTACTAATTCACTTATTTTGGTTGTCTTCCCCCTCAAAGGTTCAGATTCCTCACATGTATCACCCAAATACCTCATTTATTGTCTTTCAAGATCTAAGTTCTTATAGGCAACAAGTGCTGGTAACTTTAAAAAATATTTTTCTTCCATGCCTATTTCCCATGGCTTGTTTTCCATATAATAGAATCCACATCTTTTAAAATAACTCATAAAGGCTCACTCCAAGTTTCCTGTTGTTTTATTATTTACTGGTAAAGTAACTCAAAAATATTCACCTATAGTGTTTAAGTCACATGAACACTGTGAAGTACAAAACAACACACACATTTCTAAAAATATTTTAATGAAAAAGTTATCTTTCTGTAAACATTTCATTATACTACAAATGAAACATCTGAATCCATTACAGAACACTTCTGAATTCTTAAAAATTAGAAAACATACTGAAGTTTTATAATTTTGAATATTTAGATAGGCCAACAATCCTTACATTACCCTTGCACACTGGCATGCTTATTCACTATTTTGTGACATCAATTACTGGAACTCCAAGAGATACTGTCATTAATTAGGTTTCAAATTGTTGACTATTATATACTGGAACTCTTAAAATCAAGCCTATTTCAATTATTAACAAATACACTTTATTACCACAGTCTCCTTTAGAACATGAATATAAAATCAGCTTTTTAGAAGTGTAATATTAGAAGCATTAACCTATAAATTGGTTTAACAAAATCAGTTAAATCTGCCTCAACCACTTATATAACAATTTTTTTTTTTACTGCTGCTACAACTTATACTGTATTTTTCAGAAACGACAATGGAACTATGTTTAAATAAAACAATTTTATTTCATAAAGAAATGAACTAGAAAGAACAATGCACTTAAAAAATAAAAACGTTTCCTTTCTTAGGAAATTTGCTTCACTAAAACCACGTTGTAAAGGAAATTCAAAGGCTGTTACCTTACTCAACATGTGTAGAAATTGGGTTCTCATTTAGATAGAGCCAACAGCCATTTTCTAAGAACACTGGCAAACTGACTGCTCTTCACGTAGGAAAACTGATAATTTGGAAACTAGTTTGCATTTTCAGTATTTGTCTCCAAAGGCTGCTTTTTAAGGTAAACTAACCACCTAAATTGTTAAGTCCTTTTGGGACAGCAAAAACAGCCCTTATTAACCATCAACAACCAGTATGAACAGTAATTCAGTATTCTTTGGAAAAATGTCTTTTTACAAAGGAGCACTAATTAGGCCCCCATTGCTTCTGGTTAACAGATGAACCTAAACAAAAAAAGGAACCAAAATGTAACCTATCCAAGGAATTCCCTGAATTTATATGAGAGAACTTATGAGGCCACTTGAAGACCAAATTTCATCTGTGACATCTGATAACTTTTCTGAGATGAGGTCTGTCAACAAGGCTGGAACACAGTGGGGCAGTCAGCTCACTGCAGCCTCAACCTCCTATCAAGGCATCCTCCCATCTCAGCCTCCCAAGCTGCTGGGACTACAGATGTGGAACACCAAGCCTGGCTAATTTGTCTGCTTTTGTCACCCAGGCTAGTCTCAAACTCCTAGACTTGGGATCCATCTGCCTTAGCCTCCCAAAGTGCTGAGATTACAGGCATGACCTATTGTGCCAGGCCCTGTTAACTTTTACTGTTCCTTTGAAGGTGTTTTTCCTAACATGAGGATTGCCAGCCTACTGAGTCTGTGGTGTGTAATGCTTATTAAAAAACGGTTTTTACCAAAGCTGAAGCTACCTTCTCTTACCAAAAATTGAGTTTACCCTGAAGACACTAATAAAAAATGGTATACACAAGGGGTCACAACTGACTCCAGATGAATACCTATGACTATTACAGGAGAATTTTTAAAACTAAGGTTTAAATGTGTTGGACATGGTACCAAGGTAGTTTTCAGCTGAAGAATTTTACCAATGTGCCTACTAGAAAAGGACAAAGTTGTGAAATTTGTACTTGTAGGGAAACAAATGGTGTCATCAGGTTTTACTGTCAACTACAAACCTTACCCAGCCAGAAACCTTCGTATTTTAGATGGTAGGAAAGACATTCCGCATTTAGGCAAGTAGGGTTCTCATTCAACCTGCAAATCAAAAAGATTACTCTTACCTTGCTTTACAAAAAATTACTCTTTAATTAGTGAAAAAATTCAAATTCAAGCCTTACCTAATGCTTATTGCCCTTCCTTGCAGGTCTAAATGCTAGACCTAGTGACTGTGGCAACTATCTCTCATTGATGTTCCAAAAGGCGAAGAGCTCCTTCCTGCTAGACTTTCTTCGATATTTCAGTTGTAATAAGCAGATTTAACTAGCTTTTGAAAAGTTGCTCACTATCATCATAGTATCTTATGCCTTCACTTCTCTGTAGTTGAAGCTCTTGCTGCTGCCTTGTCATTCTTTATTTATGCTGACTTGTCCATACACAAAAGGCTGCTGAAGTCCTGTCTTAGTGAGTTTCCTTTGATCCACACTGTGCTTAAAAAGCACATCTTAGGTCCTTTAAAGCTGGTTAAATCGCTCTCCTCATGGCTTACTTTTCCACACTGTTCACAAGAGCTAAGCTAATACAACTTATAAACAGGTCACATACACAGATTTCACCTGCTTATAGGTTGTAAACATCAACTTACTGTAAATGTTTTCACTATAATACTAGTTCCAGAACATAGAAAGTTGGTTAACAGTACAATTAACCTTATATGCCATTAAAGGATACTGTCAAGGTTGTGTCAAACAATTTCACAAACATAAAACAGGAAATGTCAATCTCCCCCATTCCTTTAAACTTTATTTATATGAATAAAAGAACTTGAGACAATTTAGCTCAATTTTAATGTTTCCCAAGCATTATTTTGACCAGGTACCCAGGTTTAAGTTATGAACATTGACAGTGTCCATTATATAACCACACTTGAAGTTATTAAGGACTTAACCATTTTCTAATATTAGCCTATTTTCTACACTGCTTTTTCACATATATGCCCATTAACAAATGGAATATCTGTTACATTTATTGGTTTGTGAGTGTTTCTGGAAAACTGCAGTATGTGTGAAGACCAATTTCCATGCTAGCATTGCATGCATCCAAATATTAATGCACAGAGGCACAGAATTAG
>NW_016107393.1:751440-752455 GCF_001604975.1 Cebus imitator | reverse complement strand
CCAAAACTGCCCCCTTTCATGGGTCCATAATTTGATTGCTGTTGTCCACTATAATTTCCAAAATCATTATAGTTCCCACCACCACCATAGTTACCTGAAATCAGAAAGGGTTTATGTGTGGTTTACCCACACAATAATCATTTTCCCCTTTTGATGTAACTATTATCTTTTGACAATTACGGTAGCACACACCACTTTGGTAGCACCACTTGGGATAACTGATGTCAGCATACTGAAAGACCATCAACATTTTGTTTGTATTACATGGTATTCTCTAAGCACATGTTCTCTAACATTAACACCATTAAAACTATCAAGTGTTCCACTCACTATGCTGCTGCTGCAGTACAACATTTAAAACAATGCAAAGGCATTCTAACTTGTTAAAACTTCGCTCATCTGTCACTGACATGTTAATTAGGTCCAACAAAACAGTACATTCATAAAGAAGCTCTTAACAGTATCCTGGAGTAATGATTTACATTAAAGTCTGCAATGTACCTGTCACGTATTAAGACAAGAAGTACTTTTTGTCTTACACCTAGATGGCAACCTGCTAACTTCAACATGTCTCACTATTCAAACAATTTATTCCCATTTGTCCGTTTAAAAGTTCAGTTTAAAAGTAGCTAAGAGTCAAGGTAAAATTCTGGCAATACATAAACTCCCTATCTTTTACATGTAATACATGTACTACATACTGGTAAATGCCCGCTTTTAACTTCTCAACTAGGAGTTGAGTACGTTTTACTAAACAGCCAGCAAAGTCAAGAAAATTTGGTTTGAATTACCCATTTTAGTATTTTCTAATATTACAGAACATACAGTTTTACCCACTGCTAGCTTTTAACACTTTTCAAACTTATGTCATGGGAACTGTTAGCAACACTATTTCCCATTTAAATGAAAAAAGTGAATGCTTACCACCGCCAAAATTTCCTCCTTCATTGTAACCATCATATCCTCCACCACCGCCACCATATCCACCACCTTGGTTTCCATATCCTCCTGGTCC
>NW_016107393.1:743276-749375 GCF_001604975.1 Cebus imitator | reverse complement strand
AAAATGTTCTCTTAAACTATCATCTGTAGTTTCAAAGCTCAGACCACCAATAAACAGTTTTCTCAACTGCTCTGGTTCCTTTGGATCATGGCCCTGAGACAAAGAACCAATATGCTTAAATTACCTCTTATAACAGATGAATTGTTAAGATGTACAAAGAGCCTTTAATAAATAATAAAATCAACATCAAATTCCTGTGACAGCTAACACTTTGTCCAGTTACAACTTTGATCAGAGGCAGGAAGCCATGGCTCATGCCTGTAATCCCAGCATTTTGGAAGGCCAAGATGGGTGGATCACCTGAAGTCAGGAGTTCCAGGCTAGCCTGGACAACATGGCAAAACGCCGTCTCTACTAAAACACAAAAATAAGCTGGGCATGGTGGCAGGCACCTGTAATCCCAGCTACTCGGGAGGCTGAGGCAGGAAAATTGCTTGAACCCAGGAGGGGGAGGTTGCAGTAAGCCAAGATTGTGCCACCGCACTCCAAGCCTGGGCAACAAGAGGGAACCTTCATCTCAAAACAAACAAAAAAACCTAACAACTTTGACCAGAAATACAGACTTCTACTGTTAAAGGGGCTAACTTATGCCAAGGACACATACAACCTGCCTTTCAAATGCCAACAACACTTCAGCTAAATTGAAATCCAAGACAATTCCAGAACCAAAAATCCCTCCATTTATTAAAAGCTACAAGTCTTTACTTTAGAAGCTGCTAATGAGAAGTCATTTTCTAGGGCACTAAAGTGTTGGAGAAGCAGTGTTGCATTTATCCCAAGTCTTCTCATCCTAACACACATTTAATTTTAAACACAAAACTGTGATGATCAACCTAAAGAAACTCACTGCTTTCAAGCAAATTTTTAAAATAGTCATTCCTAAGCTAAACTAGCATTTCCTGTCCCCCCCCAAAAAAAAATTAGGGAAAAAAAAAAGCCCACCAAATATAGCTTTCTATAGCCCACGCTTGTTACATGCTGCAAAAATCTGCACTTTACAACTCAATTTTAAGAGTCACAACAAAGTGGCAAGTTGGACTTACATTAGGAGTAGTATGTATTGTTTGACTAGAAGAATGGAGCACAGTAAAACAAAAATTGAGATTTTTAAGAATTAAGATGTTCTGAAATTGTTTTATACGATTAGTCAGACTTTTCAACACATTGCATTAACTGTCATTTAATGCATGCATTAAGGTTTCCGTCATCCGAAGTCCTTAAATAAAGGGGCTCACATTTACATTCTAATGTCTTCCTGTGTCTTCTAGAGGTAGAGATGTTAAGGCATTTAATGTGAAGCGACTGTCACATACTAGAAAAAAACGTTAAATAATTAATAGCCTAAGGCATTAATTCATGTAGTCTCATATTTTCAAGTTTTGGATAATTGTATCCGATTGGCAATAACAAAATCGACAAAAATAAACATCTGGTATCCACATAAAACGTACTGCCAACACACACGTAAAAATTTCAACTCTGACTGCAGTCCTCTCAACAAAATTCCAGGAAACTATAATCAGAGCCGACTCAAAAAATGAGAAACCATGAAGATCAAAAACATTTTTAATTCTTACTTAACATCTACACTCAAATTCTTCTTCTCCACTCCTCGACCCTGGCCAGGACCGGGAAGGAGCGGACTGGGTTGTTTTCCGCATCTACACTCAAAATACTAAGTTCTTCACCCACGTGGCGGTTTGAGAGGTGTAAAAACAGATTAACAAGTCTTTTAAAGCAGCAAAGTTTCTAGCAATCTCGTATTTCCGACAGGATGCTGCGAAGAAAAGAACAGGCTAGACAATTAAAGACTCTCCTCGCGGAGAGGATCCGTAAAAGGCCTGGAAAAGCGCCGACAGAACTTCAGGGAAAGCGCTACCTTCCGTGCTTCGAGGCCATTTGCGGCATTTTCCGCTGGGCCGCCTCCGCCCTCTTCCCTCCAATCCCAGGCTCTCTTTCTCGGCGGTAGAGCGAGGCGGCGGCCATTGCGGGCCAATGCGCCATTTCGTAACGCGGCGGCGGCTCAATGTCAATGTGGCCGCCGCCCGCCTGCTCGCTCGCCCGGATGTGCCTGCTCGTCCCTTCCCCTCCCCCACCAGCTCCTCCCAACCGCTCCCGCCGGTGCCCGCCATGCCGCCCGCAGTCTAGCTTGGAGGCCGCGCAACCGACGGGCCGGCTTCCCTCCCCAGGCCACCCTAGCCACGCCGCGCCTCCAAGGGGCCGCCAGTGCAGCCGAAGGTGAAGGCGAGGCGAGTGAGGCACCCCGCGGAGGCCTCCAAAGCCCGCTCCCCTCCCCCTCCCACCGCTCGTCTCAACGCAAGAGCGCGGGACGGCCGACCCAGTCCACCCGGCCTCCCCGCTCCCACCAGGCCAGGCCCCCCACGCTGGCCATTCCCCATCAACCCCCCGCTCTCCCCCTAATACCTCCTCCCCCCGGCGGCGACGGCGACGGCCGGAGTCGGGCTGGGGGCGACCGGGCGGCGGTTTTACCTCCATTTTGAGACCGGACTCGCCTCTTCCAACTCGAGTTCAATATGGGACCGAGAGGAAGAGGCGGGGCCAGTCGTCACGTGACGCGTTTTCCGCGCGCCGCCAGCCTGGTGGGGGAGGAGCGAGCTGCGAAGGGGGCGGAGCCAAGCGGGCGCGAAGGGGGACTGGACCAGCGGGTTGGCGGGCGGAGGGCGGAGGCGCGGTGTGCCGCGGGAGCGCGCGCGCCTCGCCAACTTCCAGTGCAGGACCGCCTTTGCTGCGGTTTGCGTCCGGACGTTAGCCCGGACGTCAGCCCTGGCTCAGCCAATAGTGAGTGCCCACGTATGGAGAATACCTCGTGACTGCTTGTCACTAGAGAGAAAGGCCTTTCCCTTTCTTCTAGCGCTGGTCGCTCTTCCCCCACGCAGGCCTCTCGCTCTGTTTCCGAATTCATTCCATCCCTGTGCCCGAAATAAAACGCACGTGTTCTTGCTTGTAATTTAAAAGTGACAAGAAAAACCCTTCGGCCTCCCGGACCACCTCTCCTGTTTCCGAATGGCAGGGACCAATGTCGGATTGCGGCGCCTACCCGAGGGCATGTACAGAAAATCACTGCGACCCCGACATGTGGGAATCACGGGCACCTTGGACAGGCCTCAAAACGCGGCTGACTTACAGAATTTTTACCCTTAACAGCTTGAGGCAGAACTGGTGGAGGTCAGTTCATTAGTTACTCTCTGATCTCAAGAAACAAGTCGGAACTATTTTCTAATGTGCTGCTTTAAAGTTAGTGTGGAAAGAGCTGAAGCATCTTTTCTAGCTGACGGAATTTACGAAACTGAATGATTTACAAGATTTCCAAAAAAGCAGAGTCGCCAGATAATGCTTCCTGTTTGCGAATCATTGTTACCATATTGCTCTAGAGATCTAATCCTTTCTCGGCCTAGATCATTTGACTTTGCAGAACTTTAGCTTTAATTTTTTTTATGAAAATGGGGATGGGATTAGGTCATCTCCTAACACCCACGACAGCCATAAATTAATAATCTATGTACTGTATCTATATTTAAAGTTACTGGTAAAAATAACCACAATTGACCAGCCTCCTTTTTCATTAAGAAATGCTTTATATTTTAAGTTAGCAACCCATGTGACCTACACTTTTAGAATTGAACGGGCTCTCCCTAGGAAAGATTAGAAATCTAATCAGTTACCTGTATATTAAAAGTTTCTGTTAACAAACGCGGAGTGGTCGGCGTGGAGTTTGGAAAAAGGGAGCGCAAAATCTAAGAATTTCTTAATTTATCTAGGCGTTGCCCAGGGAGGACCTGCGTTATAGTTTGGAAACATGAACAAAGGGTACTTTTGTGGGGCAGAAATCAGTTAGCAATCCTTAATGTAATTTGGATGAAATAACTGTTCAAACCAGACTCCTCCTGTTGCTTTGATTCCTTTTCCGCAAACTTATATATTCTGCTTACTCAGGTGCTCCTGATGGCTAGCAATAGACTTGAGACATTGGAATAATGTACAGCCTTAGCGTCTGGTTAAGTCTCATTACTGTGAAGTAGTCTTGGTAACTTTATCAATTCTGAATACAAAGAAAAATGCAAAGTGAAAGACTTTGGAAAGTGGTATTCACACCAGTGTACCCTATGAGACACTGCATAGGTGATCAAGAAGAGTGATCACCTGGCTGCACTTTAGGGTATACGTTTGTCCAGGTGTTTTCTAACCAAGTTAATTCTAATCAACAACTTTTGTTCTTATCAATAACTTTTGTATAAATGTTAGTGTTAAATTGCGAAATGATGTGGGATGGGATGTTAATTTATCTCCAGGAATATGAAATATCAGTCCATTTATTTACATCTTTTTGTCCTCCCCTTGTATTGGTCCAGATTTGCTGTTTATACCGCATGTGTGTTGTTTTTGGACATTTGTTATTTTATTTTATTTTTGAGGCGGAGTCTCGCTCTTGCTGCCTAGGCTGAAGTGCCATGGCGTGATCTTGGCTCACCGCCACCTCCCCCTCCTGAGTTCAAGTAATTCTCATGCCTCAGCCTCCCAAGTAGCTGGGATTACAGACGTGTACCTCCACACCTAGCTAATTTTTTGTATTTTAAGTAGAGACGGGGTTTTACCATGTTGGCCAGGCTGGTCTCAAACTCCCAACCTCCCAAAGTGCTGGGATTACAGGCATGAGCCACCGCACCGAGCCTGACATTAGTTATTTTTTTATGCTTTTGTCTAAACTTAAGCTCTGGCCGGTCACAGTGGCTCATGCCTGTAATCCCAGCACTTTAGGAGGCCAAGGCAGGAGGATCACCTGAAGTCCTGAGTTTGAGACCAGCCTGGCCAACATGGTAAAAACCCGTCTCTACTTTTTAAAAAATACAAAGATTTGCCAGGCATGGAGGTGCACATCTGTAATCCCAGCTACTTGGGAGGCTGAGGCACGAGAATCACTTGAATTCGGGAGGCCGAGATTGCCCTACTGGACTCCAGCCTGGGAGGCAGAGCGAGACTCCATCTCAAAAAAAGAAAAGAAATGGGCGGACAAAGTGGCTCACGCTTATAATCATGGCACTTTGGGATGTCGAGTCTGGCAGATCACCTGCGGTCAGGAGTTTTAGACCAGTCTGGCCAACGCGGTGAAACTCTGTCCCTACTAAAAATACAAAATTAGCCAGGCATGTATTCCCAGCTACTAAGGAGGCTGAGGCAGGAGAATCCCTTGAACCCGGGAAGCAGGAGTTGCATTAAGCTGAGATCATGCCACTGTACTCCAGCCTGGGTGACAGAACAAGACTCCATCTCAAAAAATAAAATAAATGAATAAATAAATAAGCTCCAATTGTATCTCAGGTACAAAATCCCCTTTTCCAGTCCTTGACCCTGTAGGGCACACACTTGAACCTTGGCTAAGATCTACACTTGTAGCCCTGACTCTTTGAAACGGGAAAGGGAGTGTATGGGATAGGAGGAGGGAGTGAAGGTACTAGTGTGAGATGAGTGGCAGACAGACTTTACAATCTGTATCAGGCCCTCTCCTTTCTTTTGACATACAGAAAATGATCATTTTTGTGCAGCATGCTAGGGTAAACTAGAAGGTATTTAGAGGCATCCAAATGGTAGTAATATTTTCTTTTAAGTGTCTAATTTTGATAAATACAAAGTAGTAGGAATGCAAATATTGAATTTGCATAACACTGTAAAATTTTGCATGTTTTTTAATGATCAACTTGAACTTGTGAATACATTTTGATAGTAGATTTTACGGTTGAAGTGGCTTTATGCAGTTTCTGATTTAGACTTTTTTTTGAGACGGAGTCCCACTCTGTCACCCAGGCTGCAGTGCAATGGCACAATCTCAGCTTACTGCAAGCTCTGATTCCTGGATTTAAGCAATTCTCTTGCCTCAGCCTCCCAAGTAACTGGGATTACAGGTGACCGCCAGAACACCTGGCTAATTTTTTTGCATTTTTATTAGAGATTGGGTTTCTCCATGTTGGCCAGGCTGGTCTCGAACTCCTGACTTCAGGTGATCTGCCCGCCTTGGCCTCTCAAAGTGCTGGGATTACAGGCATGAGCCACCATGCCCAGCTTTTTTTTTTTTTTTTTTGAGAC
>NW_016107393.1:701113-741610 GCF_001604975.1 Cebus imitator | reverse complement strand
AGCTCTTGCTGTGTCCTCCAGGCTGGAGTATAATGGCGCGATCTTGGCTCACTGCAACCTCCACCTCCTGAGTTCAAGAGATTCTCCTGTCTCAGTCTTCGAAGTAGCTGGAATTATAGGCGCCTGCCACTATATCTGGCTAATTTTTTGTGTTTTTCATAGAGATGGGGTTTCACCATGTTGGCCAGGCTGCTCTCCAACTCCTAACCTCAGGTGATCCGCCAGACTCGGCCTTCCGAAGTGCCGCGATTATAGATGTGAGCCACTGCATCTGCCCATTTCTTTTCTTTTCTTTCCTTTTTTTTTGAGACGGAGTCTTGCTCTGCCACCCAGGCTGGACTCCAGTGGGGCAGGCAACCTCGGCTCACTGCAAACTCCACCTCCCAAATTCAAGTGATTCTTGTGCCTCAGACTCCCAAGTAGCTGGGATTACAGACGTGTACCTCCATGCCCGGCTTATGTTTCCAGAGACCACTACAGTGATTGGCTCTGTAGTAGGTAATTCATTTATTTATTGAATAAATATTCAACAATAGATAAATGAATAATGAATGATATAGTTTGGGTCCCCCTTCAGCGCCCTTTTAGACCTTGATATGGTTTGGCTCTGTGTTCCCACCCAAATCTCACCTTGAATTATAATCCCTATAATCCCCATATTCCCCATACCTCAAGGGTGGTTCCAGGTAGAGGTAATTGAATCATGGGGGTGGTTCCCCCCATGCTGTGATAATTAGTGAGTCTCAGGAGATCTGAGGATTTTATAAGCATCTGGCATTTCCCCTGCTTGCGTTCATTCTCTCTCCTGCTGCCCTGTGAAGTGGTGCCTTCTGCCATGATTGTAAGTTTCCTGAGGCCTCCCCTGCCATGTGGAATTGTGAATCAATTAAACCTTTTTCATGATAAATTTTCCAGTCTTGGGTATTCATAGCAGGATGAGAACGGACTAATATTGACCTAGTACATAATTTGTAGGGCCTTGTGCAAAATGAAGGGTGCCATGTTCAAAAATTTTTAAGAATTTCAAGACATGACATCAAAGTATTAAGCCAAACCAGGACCCTTATGAGTGCTGGACTTTGTGTGACTACAAAGGTTGTATGCCTATGAAGTCTGCCCAGTGCCCAGTATAGTGCTTTGTCTAGAGCAAGTACCTGGTTTCTTTCCAGAAATTTATTCACTTGCCATCTTTTATTTACTTCTATTTTCTCATCAGCCACTCATTTCTTAAGTGTTCCTAATCTAGTTTCTGCCATAGGCTATAGAAATTCTTTTTCCAAGATCACAAATGATTCTCTAATTGTCAAATTAATTTCCCTATTCCTAAATATTAATCCTCCCTGACCTAGGGATTAACATCACTGCCTGTTCGTCATTTTTTTTTTTTTTTTTTTGAGGCAGAGTCTTGCTCTGTCTCCCGGGCTGGAGTGCAGTGGCACAATCTTGGCTCCCTTCAACCTCTGCCTCCTGGGTTCAAGCAATTCTCCAGCCTCAGCCTCCCGAGTAGCTGCGATTACAGGCGTGTACCACCACACCTGGCTAATTGTTATATTTTCAGTAGAGACAGGGTTTCATCATGTTGGCCAGGCTGGACTCAAACTCCTGACCTCAAGTGATCCGCCTGCCTTGGCCTCCCAAAGTGCTGGGATTACAGTTGTAAGCCACTGCACCTGTTTCTTCTTTTTGATGTTCTTCTTTTTTGTCTTTATTAAGGACATTAATTCTTCCTTTTAGTTCATCTTTGCCTCCTTCTGCATCCTTCCCTCTTTCATTTCCTCTCTCCTCTTGTTTACATAAGGTTTTGTCACACTGAAGTATGGAACTTCCTGAGAAACTTTGTAAAATGTACGCATTGTTCTCCTAGGAGTGGCCACTTTCCCTGGGAAAAGTAGGAGATGGTGTAAGTACATGGGAACTCTCAGGGAATTTGTACATGCCTCCCAGGAAGCTAAAGAAGAGGTTAGGTCTGATTAGTGTATTTATTAAGATGATAAGATATAAACCATGTGTGGTGGTTCACACCTGTAATTCTAGCATTTTGGGAGGTCAGGGCGGGTGGATCACGAGGTCAGGAGTTTGAGACCAGCCTGGCCAACATGGTGAAACCCCGTCTCTGCAAAAGACACAAAAAATTAGCCAGGTGTGGTGGCGGGCACCTGTAATCCCAGCTACTTGGGAGGCTGAGGCAGGAGAATTGCTTGAACCCGGGAAGTGGAGGTTGCAGTGAGCTGAGATTGCGCCCCTGCACTCCAGCATGGGTGAAAGAGGAAGACTCCGTCTCAAAAAAAAACAAAAAGAAAGATGATAAGATATATCACTTCCTTCCCCTGACACACACACACACACACACATACACACACACACCCATCCACCCACACACAGACAGCACGAGTGAGTAATTTAGAAACTGAGGAGGTAATTTGATATAAGAAGTATTGAGGAGTCATTCACAATGACTATACTCTCAGACAGATCCCAACTTGGAAGTCTGAAAAGGCTAAAATCTTTTTATTAGGTGCTTTACAAATGACTTCCACATAAAACTTTTATTAAACAAATTAGTTATACTTTTCTCTTATTAATTTGTCTTTTGTGTTGGCTGCCGGGTGCGGTGGCTCATGCCTGTTATCCCAGCACTCTGGGAGGCTGAGGCGGGTGAATCACAAGCTCAGAAGTTGGAGACCAGCCTGGCCAACATAGTAAAACCTTGTCTGTACTAAAAATACAAAAATTAGCCAGGCATGGTGGCACACACCTGTAGTCCCAGCTACTCTGGAGGATGAGATAGGAGAATTGCTTGAACCTGGAAGGCAGGTACAAGCATGTACCACCCCGCCTGGTAAGCCAAGATCGTGCCACTGCACTCTAGCCTGGGCAATGGAGCGAGACTCTATGTCCCAAAAAAAAAAAAAAGTGTTGGTCATGACCCTTACAATAGGTAAGGAAAGGTGTCACACTTTGCTGCTCCTGAGTAAGGAAGAAAGTAATATGATTGAAATAAATGAGACTAACATCTGAATTGACTGACAGGACAGAAAATGCTATTAGGGGTATTTTTTCCCATATTTTTATTATATAATTTTTTAAATATAGAAGTATTGGAAGAATTGTACAAAACTCATGTTTATGCCCACCAACTAGATTTATCAATTGACAATTTTCTATATATGCCTACATTGTGACACTTAGCTGGGTGCGATGGCTTATGTCTGTAATCCCAGCACTTTGGGAGGCTGAGGCTGGGGCATCATGAGGTTAGGAGATGGAGACCATCCTGGTTGACATGTTGAAACCCCATCTCTACTAAATACAAAAAAATTAGCCGGGCATGGTGGCACATACCTGTAGTCCCAGCTACTTGGGAGGCTGAGGCAGGAGAATTGTTTGAACCCAGGAGGCAGAGGTTGCAGTAAGCCGAGGTTGTGCCACTGCACTCCAGCGTGGGCAACAGAGTGAGCAGACTCCATCTCAAAAAAAAAAAAACCATTATGACACATTTACCCTAGTACTTTAGCCTGAATAACCTAAAAATAACATTCTCTTGTATAATTATATTAGCATTATTGCACCTGAGAAAATATTTTTCTAATATTATCAAATGTATAGTATATACTGAAAGTTACCCAATTCTACCTTTTATAACTGGTCAGTGCTTGGTCAAAACAAGGGTTACACATAGAACTTGTTATCTCTTTAGTTTCTTTTAATTTAGACTAGTCCTCCACTTTTTTTTCTTTTCTATTCTTGAGATGGAGTTTTGCCCTTGTTACCCAGGCTGGAGTACAATGGTGCTATCTCGGTTTACCGCAACCTCTCCCTCCTAGGTTCAAGCGATTCTCCTGCCTCAGCCTCCTGAGTAGCTGGGATTACAAGCATGTACCACCCCGCCTGGCTAATTTTTTGTATTTTTAGTAGAGACGGGATTTCTCCCTGGTGGTCAGGCTGGTCTCAAACTCCCGACCTCAGGTGATCTGCCAGCTTCAGCCTTCAAAAGTGTTGGGATTACAGGTGTGAGCCACTCCACCTGGCCAGTCCTCCACTTTTTTTTCCCATAAAATTGACCTTTTGAAGAGACCAGGACAAATGAATTTGTAGGATTTGGGGTTTATTTGTTTTCTCCACATACGATTTAACTTGATTCTCTATCTGTTTCATTTCCTATAAATTGGAAGATTAAATCCAAAGTCTTATTAATTTCAAATTAATCAGGTTTAGCAAGAATGTATCAGAAGTGATGATGTGTACTTTAGATTGTTGTGTCACATTAGGCAGCACACAGCATCAGATTGTCCCGCTATTTGTGATGTTACATTTCATCAGTTAAATTGATACAGCCCTCCTTTGTAATTACAAGGTCATCCGTAAGGTGGTACTTTGGTCCCATGCAAATATCGGACTCCAAAGCAACCTTTCCCGTTATGTGTTAGCATTCTTGATCATTCTTGACTGAATTATTATTTCATTGGGGATGACAGAATGATAACTTTTCTAATTATATCATTTCTTCTACATTTGTTAGCTAGCATTTATGAAAACATGCACGCGCTCTCTCTCTCTCTCTCTCTCTCTCTCTCTCTTTCTCTTAACACTTTTCTTCACCAACTGGGAATGAACTACAATTTCTCCTTAAAAGACAGGGTAGGTGCTTCAATTGCCAATTTTCAGAATAAGAAGTTAGTACAACAGTCACCTTCAAAGGTGGCAATTTATCTTTTTCCTCTGTTTATCACTATAGATTCATGGGTTTTTATTTATTCACTGATTTATAATCAATTGCAGTTATTATTCCTTTTGACATTTAAATTGCCCCAAATTTGGCCTCTATGTCCGTTTGAATTCTCTCTCAGGTGTATTTGAATTTTATTTATCAAAACAAACTCTATATGGTGGAATTTAGGCAACATTTGGAAGAGATTTGGAGATGAGGAGAGGGAGAGAGTGGCCTCTACATAGGTAGGCTATCACTGCCAGCAAGATTGTCCTTGGAGTCAGCTAGCGTGAGCCCATCTCAACCTCGGAGTCTTCTCTACCTTCATATTTAAGCCCCAGATTCACAAAAAGCTCCATCGTTTTCCATAATTAATTGGCAGTGGGAGAGCAAAATTACTGTATGAATGTTTGGCTCATTTGTAAATTAAGAACTTCCTGCTTATCTATGTAGGAATGATGAAGATAACTATAACCCAAATATAATTAATTAAAGGGAAATACTCATCAGTAGCAATATGGGATATTAAATGAAAATATGTTAGTATGTAGTGACATGAGACTTCTGACTGAGGTGTGAGAGAGAAAACAGATCCACGGGACCCTCCACAAACGGAAACTTAGCTGTCCTGTTCCTTCATGTCCTGCTGAGTTCATATTAACAAATGAATCCCAGAGCTTTGGGTTATCTTAGTACTCCCTGGGAGATCTATGTCTTAAGAAAATTTCTTGTGACAATAACACCTTAACCCAAAGCAGACATTTTCAAATGGTGGGAATCAGTCAGTGAAGCAAGTCAGTGGAATAATTTGATTTTGGACAGAAACTCTTTCAACAAGTCACACCATAATAGCTACTTCCAATTCTGCTGTACAGGTCTCTGGTCCAGCCTACAATCTTATAGCCATACGGCTGTAAACAATGTAGAATGTAGAGATTAAATTATCTGAGTGATGGTGAAGAAATCTCCTTTAATGTGGAAGCAAGGACAAATGCTCTCATATTGCTGTGAGTATAGTAATGCTCAAGAGTTATTTAATGTGGGAAATTTAAATAACACTCTGGGCCAAGTGCAGTGGCTCATACCTTTTAGAGGCCGAAACGAGTGGATCACCTGAGGTCAAGAGTTTGAGACCAGCCTGGTCAACATAGTGAAACCCTGTCTCTACTAAAAATACAAAAATTAGCTGGGTGTAATGGCACACGTCTGTAGTCCCAGCTACTTGGGAGGCTGAGGAAGAAAAATTGCTTGAATCTGGGAGGCAGAGGTTACAGCGAAACGAGATCCTACCACTGCACTCCAGCCTGGGTGACAGAGCGAGACTCCATCTCAAAAAATAATCGTAAAATAAAATAATGATAACACTGTAAAGGCTTAAAGAATACAAGACACTTAAGATTGCCTGTCTTTTCAATAACCTCTCAACCCCTTTTCGTTCCGTTTGCTTAAATTCCTGTTTCGATTTTAGAATACTTTTGCTTTGTTTGCTGACTTTAATTTCTTTGTATTTTCCTTTCTTCTGGTTCATCTGGTCCTCCTGCTATTGCCTTAGTTAATTTCCTGGGTATAGCATCATTTTTCTTCCCACCAACAACTTTTTTAGTATATACTTCAGTTTTTGTAATCAAGGAACTTTTGGTTTTCTTTACTAAGTCTTTCCTGGAGACAAAAATATGAAGGGGACCCTACCCTGCTAACTCTATATCTTACACAAAATTATACACAATCTTAGATGACAAATAATTTGGAAATTAATCAAGGATCTAGATTTGCCATGCTTAAGTGTGATTCAGGCATTCCTTCTCCCCTGCACTATTCTAAGCAGAGTCCTTCTCCAGCTGAGATTCTTTTTGTTACTGTTGTTTACCTCGGAGCTCTGCTCAAGTAAATGGTCTCCCTCTGTAAACGGAATCTGGGTACTTCTGCCCCCATATCATTAAATGGAAAAAAAAACATGTACCAAGTAAAGTGCTATCTATCTATCTATCTATCTATCTATCTATCTATTTTTGAGACGGAGTCCTGCTCTATTGTTATACTGGACCGAGTGTAGAAAGTTAGCACCAAGACAGAAGTATGCCAGATTGCAGGGTCATTTTTTATGCCGGCGACCACAGAGGACTCACGTCTCTCCAACCTGTGGCGTCAAAAGGAGGGTGCCAAGACTTTTCATACCCGAAAAACCACCTTGGGAGTGGGGGTGAGGAGCGGGGATGGGGATGAAAAGGCTTCAGACATTCCGAGGGCTAGTGGATTCTGTAAATCATCTCCTGGGCAGAGACGAGGGCTCCGGATATTCCAAGGGCCAGGGGACTCTTGTCATTCCGTTTGTTACTTAAGTGTTTTACAGAAGTCAAGATAAACATTTGTCTACACATTATATGGGTAAGGTGGAAATCACAGACCTTAGTTACTTATTACAGGTCCCAGGGGCCAAGATGGCATTAGTTTGAGCTGCTTAGTCTGGCAATTGCCAGTAAGCAAAGGCTAGCAATTCTGGCAGTTACTGATAAGAAAAGGTAAGCAGCTTTACATAGTGGCTAGTTTGCAGAGCAAACTAGCAGTTTTATTTACAGTAGCCAAGGCTAGCAGTTATTGTGAGGAGAATGGGGCAGCTGTTACAACTTATTTTAAAAAACAGCTTTTTCTTTTATAAAATGATGTTGTTCAGGCTCCAACTCTAGGCCAGCTACAGCACAGTATCACACTATCACCCAGGCTGGAGTGCAGTGTCATGATCTTGGCTCACTGCAAACTCTGCCTCTCAGGTCCAAGTGCTTCTCGTGCCTCAGCCTCCCAAGTAGCTGGGATTACAACTGCCCACCACCATGCCTCACTAATTTTTGCATTTTTAGTAGAGAATGGGGTTTCACCATGTTGCCTAGGCTGGTCCCAACCTCCTAGCTTCTGCCTCCCAAAGTGCTGAGATTTCAGGAGTGAGCCACCATGCCCAGTCTACAAGTAAAGTGCTTTTATTTACAATTATTCAGCTAAGCAAACAAGTATGATGGTTACTATTGCAGCATATATTAGATACATTCTCCAGGATCCAAAAGCTTTCATAAAATTTAGAAAATAGAATAAGAAGTAGGTATAGGAATAGATAGAGATGATTAAAAGGTTTGGGAGTAGGCATCTTTTCTTCGATTCTTTTTTTTTTTTTGAGTTGGAGTCTTGCTCTGTTGCCAGGCTGGAGTGCAGTGGCGCAATCTCGGCTCACTGCAACCTCCGCCTCCTGGGTTCAAGTGATTCTTCCACCTCAGCCTCCTGAGTAGCTGGCACTACAGGCGCGTGCCACCACACCCAGCTAATTTTTGTATTTTTCGTAGAGACGGGGTTTCATCATGGTGAGGATGATCTCGATCTCTTGACCTCGTGATCTGCCCGCCTCAGCCTCCCAAAGTGCAGGGATTACAGGCGTGAGCCACCGCGCCCGGCCCTTTTTCTTTTTTTATAAAGATGGGGTTTCACCATGATGGCCAGGCTGGTCCTGACCTCAGGTCGTCCACCCACCTCAGCCTCCCAAAGTGCTAGGATTACAGACGTGAGCCACCGCACCCGGCTCTTCTATTTTTTTAAGAGATATATACTTTTTTTGCTTTATTTATTTTGTAGTAAAAATATATAACATTAAGTGTGCCATTTTAAGGATTTTAGAATTACAATTAAGTGGCATTAATTGTATTCACAATGTTGTATAATATCAATACTCTCTATTTCCAAAACCTTTCCACCACTGCAAACAGAAACTCTGCACTCACTAAGCAATAATTCTCCATTTGTTTTCTCCCAGCCCCAGTAACCTCTAATCTGCTTTCTGTTTCTATGAATTTGTCGCCATTTTTAAAAGATGAGCTGTCCAGGTGCGGTGGCTCATGCCTGTAATCCTAGCACTTTGGGAGGCCAAAGTGGGCAGATCACCTGAGGCCAGGAGTTTGAGACCAGCCTGACAAACATGGAGAAACCCCATCTCTACTAAAAATGCAAAATTAGCCAGGCTTGGTGGCGCATACCTGTAATCCCAGCTACTTGGAGGCTGAGGCGGGAGAATTGCTTGAACCCAGGAGGCAGAGGTAGCAGTGAACAGAGATAGCACCATTGCACTCTAGCCTGGGCAAGAAGAAAGAAACTTCATCTCAAAATAACAACAACAAAGGATGAGCTTTGGCAGCTGTGAAGATGGGAAATGGCCTAAGGCAGGGTCCCCTACCCCTAGGGCATGAACCAGTATTGGTCCATGGCATGTTAGGAACCAAGCCACACAGCAGGAGGTTCATCTATATTTGACTGAATTATTTCAGAGAGAGAGAGAAGGCAGAGCTTCAGCTGTATTTACAGCTGCTCCCCATCACTTGCATTACCACCTGAGCTCCACCTCCTGTCAGATCAGCAGCAGCAGCAGCAGCAGCAGTGGTATTAGATTCTCATAGGATCCTAACCTTATTGTGAACTGCACATGCAAGGGACCTAGGTCACATGCTCCTTATGAGAATCTAATGCCTGATGATCTGTCACTGTCTCCCATCACCCCCAGATGGGACTATCTAGTTGCAGGAAAACAAACTCAGGGCTCCCACTGATTCTACATTAAGATGAGTTATATAATTATTTCATTATATATTGCCATTTAGTAGTAATAGAAATAAAGTACACAGCAAATGTCATGTGCTTGAATCATCCTGAAAACCATCTACCCTTCTACTGCCCCAATCCATGGAAAGATTGTCTTTCATGAAACCCATCCCCGGTTACATAATTACTGGGGACTGTTAGCTTAAGGAATGCAAAGGAATAAGATTTAGCTCTTTTCCTTCAGGTAACTGTAACAACATAATGTTTTGAAAACCATCCTTGTGAGTTTCTTTTTTACTTTTCTCAGAACCCAGTCTTTGCTCTAGTTGGTAGAGATGTTAGGCTGGCAGAAGTGGGATATGGAAAGAATGCAAAAACAAAAAGCTACATATTATTCAACTTCTGAAAGCAAAATAGTATTATACAAGTCAGTAGCCTTGCAAGCAAGCTGAGTTTTCCTTTTTGCTTTTCTTTTTTTTTGAGATCTCACCATGTTGCCCAGGCTGCAACCCAGTGGCCCAGTCACAGCTCACTGCACCCTTGACCTCCTGGGCTCAAGCTATTCCCCCACCTCAGCCTCCTAAGTAGCTGGGACTACAGGTATGCACCACCACACCCAGCTAATTTTTAAAAAATATTATTTGCAGAGATGAGGTCTCACTGGCAATAGCCCAGGCTGACCTGGAATCCCTGGGCTCAAGCAGTCCTCTCTCTTCAGCCTCCCAAAGTGGTGGAATTATAGGCATGAGCCTCCTCGCCTGGCCACAAGCTGAGTTTTTATCTTAAGAGATGATTTTTCTAAATTCCTTTTCTCTCTTTAATATATAACTTGCTGAATCAGGAGGGACCAACTCAAAGTTTTGTGTTATTGAGAGGATATTCTTCTGTTTATGTTAGCAAAGCCACAAGTCTTGCTGATCAATATTAGAAAGAGGCCTGACATGGTGGCTCATACCTGTAATCCAAGCACTTTGGGAGGTGAGGCAGGAGGATTGCTTGAGCCCAGGAATTCAAGATCAGCCTGGGCAACATGATGAAATCCCATCTCTACAAAAAATACAAAAATTAACTGGGTGTGGTGGTGTATACCTGTAGTTCCAGCCACTCTGGAGGCTGAGGCAGGGGATCCCTTGGGCCCAGGAGGTCAAGGTTGCAGCAAGCTGTTATGGCACTACTGTACTCCAGCCTGAGTGACACAGTGAGACCCTGTCATACACACACATGCACACAAAGTAGAGGGCAAATGGGGTAAGTTTGCCTGCAAGTAACAAAAATACTGCAGATAATAGCAGCCTCAAGGTAAGAGTTTGTTTCTTTGCCATATTCCATAATTTTTTTTTTTTTTTTTAAGACAGGGTTTCACCATTGGTCAGGCTGGTCTCGAACTCCTGACCTCAGGTGATCCACCCGCCTCAGCCTCCCAAAGTGCTGGGATTACAGGCATGAGCCACCACGCCCGGCTCCATATTCCAGAATTTATTAAAATAACTGAAATCGGCCAGGCAAGCTGGCTCATGCCTATAATCCTAGCACTTTGGGAGGAGACTAGCCTTGCCAACATGGTGAAACCCTGTCTCTACTAAAAATACAAAATTTAGCCAGTTGTGGTGGTATGTGCCTGTAATCCCAACTACCTGGGAGGCTGAGGCAGGAGAATCTCTGGAACCCGGGAGGCAGAGGCTGCAATGAGCGGAGATTGTGTCACTGAACTTCAGCCTGGGCTACAGAGCAAGACTCTGTCTTAAAAAAAATTATAAAATAACTGAAGTCTACCAGGTTGTCAGACCAAGTCTGGTATGGCATTCCATTGTGTTATGGACTTAGGTTCCTTCTATCTTGCTATCGGCTATGCCTTGCAGATTAAATCTACATTCCAGCCAGCAGAAAGAGACAGGGAGAAAGAAGAGGATATCACCTTTCTTTAAGGATACCTCCAGCAAGTATCACATACAATGTATTGTAGGCAAGAAGTGATTTCTTTCTTTCTTTCTTTTTTTTTTTTTTGAGACAGTGTCTTGCTCTGTCACCCAAGCTGGAGTGCAGTTGGTGTGACCTTGGCTTATGGTAACTTCCACCTTCTGGGTTCAAGCAATTCTCATGCCTCAGCCTCCTGAGTAGCTGATACTGTAGGCAGGCACACCATGCCAGGCTAATTTTTTTGTATTTTTAGTAGAGATGGGTTTTCACCATGTTGGCCAGGCTGGGCTTGAACTCCTGACTTTAAGTGATCCTCCTGCGTTGGCCTCCCAAAGTGCTGGGATTACAGATGTGAGCTACCTTGCCCAGCTGTGGGGAATAGATTTTTTTTCCTAACTCATTACTAGGATTATGGCTGAGGCTTCTATAACAAAAGATAAATTAACAAAAGAAAAACATACAAATTTGTTTGGTAAAAGTTTTATGTGACATAGGAGACTTCCCGAGGAAATGATGACCAAAGAAACAGGTAAGCTTGTGTTTTTTTATCCTTAGGTTTGATGAAGAAGTGGATAATTGTAGAGAAATATGATTGAACAGAGAGGTTAGGATATAATGGTGATGACCTGATGGGAATTTGGCAAGGCCTGTTTGTTCAGATTCATCTCCGAATCTTCAGAGATAATGTGTTCCCTTTCCTTCAGGTATAGGAAAGGTACCACTCAAATGGGTGTCTTATGACCTGCGTCAGGGGAGACAGGGCAGAGAAAATGAGTGACTTCCTGCTTCTGCTGTTTTCTCACATGCCAGCATGCCATATATTGGGGTAGCATATCCTGAACCCCATCAGTATGTTTATATCCCATTGGGTAAAACTTAGTCATATGGCCATAATTAACTGCAAGGAAGCCAAACAACAGGTGCTCTATTATTATTATTTTATTATTATTATTTTTTTTAAAGACGGGGTTTCACCATGTTGGCCAGGATGGTCTTGATCTTCTGACCTTGTGATCCGCCCACCTGGGCCTCCCAAAGTGCTGGGATTACAGGCGTGAGCCAACGTGCCCGGCCCAGGTGATCTATTATGAAGGAAGAAGGGGCATACAGATATTAGAGATTAACTGGCACTTTCTTACACAGGAGGGGAGGTAGTTTGAAGAATGAGACTGCAAGATAGAGGGCACTGCCGAGTGGAGAGCTGTAATGAAGGCTTTTGAACAGCTCAAAGGCAGTCAATGTGAGGGCAGTGAGCATCAAGAGTAGGTTAGACGCCAGACACAGTGGCTCTCACCTGTAATCCTAGCACTCTGGGAGGCCGAGGCGGGCAGATCATCTGAAGTCAGGAGTTCGAGACCATCCTGGCCAACATGATGAAACCCCATCTCTACTAAAAATATGAAAATTAGACAGGAGTGGTGGTGCATGCCTGTAATCCCAGCTACCTGGGAGGCCGAAGCAGGAGAATTGCTGGAACCCAGGAGGCCGAAGCTACAGAGAGCTGAGATTGCACTGTTGCACTGGAATCTGGGCAACAGAGTGAGATTCTGTCTCAAAAAAAAAAAAAAAAAAAAAAAAAAAAAAAAAAAAAAAAAAAAAAAAAAAAAAAAAAAAAAAAAAAGGCCAGGCGTGGTGGCTCACATCTGTAATCCCAGCACTTTGGGAGGCTGAGGTACGTGGATCTCCTAAGGTTCGGAGTTCAAGACCAGCCTGACCAACATGGAGAAACCCCATCGCTACTAAAAATACAAAATTAGCCAGGCGTGGTGGCACATGCCTGTAATCCCAGCTACTCAGGAGGCTGAGGCAGGAGAATCGCTTGTACCTGGGAGGCAGAGGGTGCGGTGACTTGAGATCATGCCATTGCACTAAAATCTGGGCAAAAAGAGCAAAACTCTGTCTCAAAAAAAAAAAAAAAAAATGAAAAAAAGAGTAGGTTAAGTTCTGAGTACATCAAGAGGCTGGGAAATGGGTTTTGCTAGCTAAGAAAGTAACAATTTTTGGCCGGGTGCGGTGGCTCAAGCCTGTAATCCCAGCACTGTGGGAGGCCGAGGCGGGTGGATCACGAAGTCAAGAGATCGAGACCATCCTGGTCAACATGGTGAAACCCCATCTCTACTAAAAATACAAAAAATTAGCTGGGCATGGTGGCGCGTGCCTGTAATCCCAGCGACTCAGGAGACTGGGGCAGGAGAATTGCCTGAACCTGGGAGGCGGAGGTTGCCGTGAGCCGAGATCGTGCCATTGCACTCCAGCCTGGGTAACAAGAGCAAAACTCCGTCTCAAAAAAAAAAAGAAAGTAACAATTTTTCTCTTTTCTATAATTGTGGCTAAGACTAGTCCTGTCCTGTCCTGTCCTGTCCTGTCCTGTCCTGTCTTTGCCATAAACTGTGTGGGAAATGACTTTCCTTCAAAAAATGAGTCCCAAAAGAGAAGGGAGCCTGATAGCTCTCTCTCTCCATGTTGCCTGAAGAGTTAGGAGGTAGGGATAGGGGAGTGCAGCAAGGCCTTAACCAGACTCTACCACGCAAGCTGGCCCTATTGCCTGTGGAAGAACGTGGCTCGGTTGAGTAGCAGCAGGTAGAGGTATATACTCAGGGATATGTATGGCTCTGGTGCTTTCCATTTTAGAAAGGACTCTGCTTCGCTCTGGCCTTTTAATTTATGCTGCACAGGGGCTACGTAACCTAGTGTTTTACAGCAAGAATTTGGGAACCAGACTGGTCAGATTTGAACTCCAGCACTATTCCTTGATACCTCTGAAACTTGGGACAAGTGACTTAGTTACTATGTAAGAAAAGAGATAATAATACTAGTATCTTCTTCATATTACAAGACTACAAGATGTAGACAAGACCAGTGAAACCGGGTGACAGGAGCAAGGCTGCAGGGGTGTTCCAAATATGCTCACTGTTCCCCGATCGGCTGTGTTTTCCCAGGTCTTTGGGCCTCATTCACCCAAGAATGGGGAGAGGGCCCTGGTGGCGCGGTGAGCTTAAGTATCAGACCCAGAGAGTTTTGCAGAAAAGCGATTTATTAGGCAGAGAAAGAGAAATAGAGAGAGAGCCAGCTAGCTCCGCTGCTGTCATGGGAGGGGATCCAGAGCTGGCATCCGTACAGGTAAGAGAGCAAGGGAGATTTTAACCCCTTAGTTACTCCCACCCCATTCAAGTTCTCATGCAGTGAGAGGAGCTTTTCCAAACTTCCTCTGGACTGTCTGATTTTCAACTCTGATATAGGATTGGTTGCCTAACCCATAATCAAAGCCCCCTCCCTCGGAGCTTGTTGTGGACCTTCTAAACAAAGGAAGCTCGCCTGGGCTTTCTACCTTTCCCTCGGGCAGGAAAGTTAGACAAAGAACTCTAGGCTCCTGGATCGGGAGGTGGATGGAGGGCATGGTGCCTGAAACCACGTCGCCTGTGGACCCAGGAAGAGAAGTTAACATAGTCCTTCACCAAGAATATATAAGCACTGTAAAAAAAAAATGCAAAACCAAATGAAAATTGTTTACTTGTGTCTTCCAAAAATAAAAAAAGCTATTTGGGATTCTATCTACTTTGTCCCTATAGTTCTGCATATTGTTTCTCTTATGTCAGATTTCTAACTAGTGGTTCTGTTTTATTTTTTTTTTTACAAAATTTTTATAAGGTTCTTATAAGTATTAATTACAACACAATATGTAGTGAGAATTCAAAGTTAGTCATTATATGTTAATATTATAATTATATTAAGGCTCATCAACAAAATAGAGAAAATGGCTGAAAAATGAAACTATAAGGAGTCTACTTGAGCTCAGAAAATAGATGGTGATGACCTATAATCCATTTAGAAGTTAATAGATGAAGGACAGGCGCTGTGGCTCATGCCTGTAATCCCAGCACTTTGGGAGGCCGAGGTGGGTGGATCATGAGGTCAGGAGTTCAAGACCAGCCTGGCCAAGTTGGTGAAACCCCATCTCTACTAAAAATTAGCCAGGTGTGGTGGCAGGAGCCTGTAATCCCAGCTATTCGGGAAGCTGAGGCAGAGAATTGCTTGATTCCAGGAGGCAGAGGTTACAGTGAGCCAAGATCACGCCACTGCACTCCAGCCTGGGTGACAGGGCGAGACTGTGTCTCAAAAAAGATAAAAAGAAGAAAATAGAAGAATAAATATGCCTGACTTTCAGTTATCAGTTCATGCAATGGAAATAACCTTAAACTTATAGGAAATGACAGACACAAATGGGTTAAAGGCTGAGTTAATGAATTATTTTTGCAGGTGAGCAATATTAAATCCAAACAATGTTATTCTGTTGTTTATATAACAGATCTATGCCTTTGGTTAATCCCTTGCAGCATTTATGACAATCAAAATTGCAAGTAAAAAGCAAGGTGCAATTCAGATTTTCTTGGGAGTGAACATATGTGAAAAAAGCAGGACCACTGCATCAAAGATAAATAATATAAAGGGTTGTAGGGACAAAATAGATAAAACTCTAAGTGTCTTTTGGTTTTCCCTTTTTTTTTTTGAGTCAGAGTCTTGCTCTGTTGCCCAGGCTGGAGTGCAGTCATGCTATCTCAGCTCACCACAGCCTCCACTCCCAGGTTCAAGTGATTCTCTTGCCTCAGCCTCCTGAGTAGCTGTGATTACAGGCACCCCCCACCACACCTGGCTTTTTTTTTTTTTTTTTTTTTTTTTTTTTTTTTTTTTTTTTTTTTTTTTTTTTTTTTGATACAGAGTCTGCTCTTTTACCCAGGCTGGAGTGCAATGGCATAATCTTGGCTCACTGAAACCTCCAACCTCCTAGGTTGAAGCAATTCTCCTGTCTCAGCCTCCTGAGTAGCTAGGATTACAGGCACATGACACCACACCCAGCTAATTTTTTATATTTTTAGTAGAGGTGGGGCTTCGCCATGTTGGTCAGGCTGGTCTCGAACTCCTGACCTCAGGTGATCTGCCCACCTTGGCCTCCAAGTGCTGTGAAGTACTGGGATTACAGACTTGAGCCACTGTGCCCAGCTTGTTTTCCTTTTTGAAAAATACAGGCAAACTTCATTTGGTAGGATTAACCATGCTGAATTTACAGTGATAACACATTTCTGGCCTTGTTTACATTCTGTAGCTTATTTCTAGAGCATACTAACTAACATGTTGTGTGTTTACTTCAAGCTTATAATAATCAACTGTGAATTTTATTCAGTTCAATACTATCATAGCCTTTTAAAGATATAAATATATATTATCTTAAACATTTTTGGGTATACAAGTAAAACCAGAGTAATACTTTTCAGTGACTATTCCAAGTTTCTTCTTCTTCTTCTTCTTTTTTTTTTTTTTGAGACAGGGAATGGAGTCTCGCTCTGTGGCCCAGGCTGGAGTGCAGTGGCATAATCTCAGCTCACTGCAATCTCTGCCTCCTGGGTTCAGGCAAGTCTCATGCTTCAGCCTCCCGAGTAGCTGGGACTACAGGCGCCCCCCACCATACCCAGCTAATTTTTTTTTTTTGGTATTTTATTAGAGATGGGGTTTTACCATTTTGTACAAGCTGGTCTTGAACTCCTGAGCTCAGGCAATCTGCCTGCCTTGGCTTCCCAAAGTACTGGGATTAATTTTTATTATTTTAATTGTCTACATGTTATAACTATATTCCTACTACTTTTTCCAGCCGATTAATTATTTCTTGGTGAAATGTCCTTTCAATCAAATGGTATCATATGAACCATGTGAAAATAATAATTATAAATATTATAATATGCAGTTATTTATTTAAAAAAATGTTTGTGGGTACATAGTAGGTATACTGATTTAGATTTAAAGCAGTTTTAACTACTTCTGGAAATATGTATTACTCCAGTCATATTATTTTAAATTTGAATTTATCATAAGCATTAACTATGATTAGGTACAAGACAATTGCAAAAGCTGAAAATATTATTATTAAATAATAAAGCAATACAAAAGTTTTCTGTTGTGGAGAGAGGAGAAGGAAGGTTCAAATAGACCTATGCAGAGACTCAAGCATCCTAATAAAAAATCATTTAGCATCAAGTCTCTCAGAGTGTGCTCACATGTTCATAACATTCAAAACACTTGATTCCATGTATCTGAGGGAGAGTTATCATACATTTTGATTCCCCAAATTGAAATAATTGTTTTTTTGTTTGTTTGTTTTGTTTTGTTTTGTTTTTGAGATGAAGTCTTACTCTGTCACCTAGGCTGGAGTGCAGTGGCACGATTTCGGCTCACTGCAACCTCCTCCTCCCAGGTTCAAGCAATTCTCCTGCCTCAGACTCCTGAAATAGCTGATACTACAGGTGCATTCCACCACGCCTGGCTAATTTTTGTATTTTTAGTAGAAACAGGGTTTCACCATGCTGGTCAGCCTCTTTTCGGATGCCTGACTTCAAGTGATCTACCTACCTCAGCCTCCCAAAGAACTGGGATTACAGGTGTGAGCCACTGTGCCAACCTCAAATTGAAACTTTGAGTTTTTACTCCATTTGGCTGAAAAATGACTTTGATTTCTCAGTTTTGAAATTACACATTCCTTAATCTAGAGGTAATAAGTAACAAACTGACCACCTGGTGTAACTGTTGAAATTAGGACTGTATCATATAACAGATATCATATATCAGTTAATCTGAATTAAGTTTCTAAAATGTAGAAAACTGATTCTCTTTCAATTAGTACTACCATTTACTGAAGGGTAAAATAAGTTACATGGTGTAGTTGATGGAGTGGGTTAGCACACCTCCAACAGGTGGGTGCCTACTGCTGGACTGAATCAGAGGCTCCTATGCCCCTGGATTTCCCATTTGCCTCTAAGGAAGCATTTTAGGTTGATTAATTCCAGTGTAGGCACTAATCTCATTGTCCTCAGTAATCTAGCAACATAGAGCCTTGTAAACCAAGACCTTAGACATTTCCCTGAAGTCTTTTCAAGTGCTGCTTTCCACTCACTGGCTGTCATAGATCATTGCAGCTCTACAGGTAATCTTTGGAGTATATTTCCAGCCACTTTAGTTTCAGCTCTTTTTTTTTTTCTTTAAGACTAGTCAAATGTAATAGTGAGATGAGGGGAGAGAGTAGAAGAAGAAGTTCAATCTGTAACTGACTATGACCAATCAATTGAGATAATTCACTTCTTTTGCACGAGCCTCAGCTCTTTTTGTGAGTAAGGAATAGAAATCTACCCATATTAGTTCAAATAAAGGAGATGGGGATATGCAATAATTTTGATAAATAAAATGAAACATTTTCAGCCTTCATGAGTAAGAAGGCTGTACACTGAAGCTGCCAGGGACCAAGGAATCTACATTCTCCATTTTTTGGTCTAGGGGCCAACTAGTGTCTCTTCTTCCTTTTTCTTAGCACATTTACTCCATTTTCCTCTTTCATTTAGTTGGCAGATTGATGCGTTGATTTTACAATGGCAGACAGACTGCAGGTCTATATGACCGTTTAGCACAACTACCTTCATGCTTTAGGTATCTGTTTAAAATCTTGAGAAAGAAGGAGAGGGGAAGAAGGAGACCAGGAGAGTGGAGGAGGAGGGAGAGAATATTATTTGATGTGGGAAGGTCAATGGTGGAATTTGTTTTACTTCAGGTATCTATCTTTGATTCAGTCAACCTTGGTTGTAGGACTGTTAAATGTTAAAGATCAATCTTGTTCATCAACAGCACAGAAATGAAAAATAAAAAACAATCATTACATTTTTATACTCCTTGACATTTTCTCTTAGAGGGTTAGCTGGATTTTATGATATTCAGTTGGCAAGAGCGTAAAATAAACAATTTGGAGAGCAGTATTGCAGCGTGGATGGAGTTGGGGAATTGACTATCACTTTCTCATACTATGTACCTGTTTCCATGTGTATCTTTTTCTTTATTTTCACTAAATCAAATGTAAGCACTGAATTTCTAATTATAGTCCTAGATCTGCTAGAGAGGTATTTGATAAACCCACACTTTTGAAAGTATTTAGAACTTTCAAAAGGATCAAAATCTCATTAGTAGTGATGAGAGTATTTTAAAGCTCATAGGGGCTTTATAACTCATATAGTTCAATTCCATAATTTTACAGACAAATAAATGGAAGGACAGACAAGGGAAATAAGTGATGAAAGGCCACACAGCTCACTGGAGATGGAGCTGGACTCCACTTTCTGTCATTGTGTTTCTAAATTCACCATACATTATGCTTGTAATTAAAAAATACTACTTAGCAAATAACTCACATTAATAGAAGGGATAAATAAAATTTAATAAGGTTATTAAAGGTTTTTCTCTCTTGATATGTGATTATTTTAACAAATTAGTACTAGATTGACATGTTTAACCTTGAGTGTGTTGCTTATTCTCTAGGGATCTCAGTTCTTTTGATTTACTAGAATTCCCTTTACAATAATGAATTCCCATGCCTGATTGGATTACCAGGAAGGATTCTACCCCTCAGGTGTTTTAGTTAGTTTATTGTTGCTATGATTATATTTTTCTCCTCTCTCTATATATTATTTATGAAATTTTATTATAATAGAATTTAAAATATTAGAACTGGAGGAAACCTTAGGAATTACATAGTCCAAAACTCCCTCATTAACTTATACCATATTTTATTTTATTATTCTAATTATTGATGTGCTACTGAGGTAGCAAAAAGGAATAAGAAGAATTTGGGACTATGAATGTGAAACAGTTTCTGGATGACTACTTTTGACCTCTGAAGAGAAAATGAAACTCATATGAGGCCTCATCTTTGTCAATGAAGCTTTATTTACTTACACCATAATTATTTCTGTACCATTTGTACAGAATAGATTTTTGTTTTAATTTGTATTACCCAAATCATAATATTCACATATATAAAATAAGAAAGTGGCCATGTTTATGGTTATTATTGCAGCAAATAAAACCAAGTTCTAGGTGATTCTCCTATATCGATAATTAGTAGAGCACAAAATATACATAGACATTGAATATGTCATTGATGTTAAGATTTTTTTCTACAAGAGAAAATCCCTCTTATAGAAAAAGCACCATCTCAGATGTAAGGAACAGGTGTTCTGGAGTCCTCAAGCCTAAAGTTCTCTGTCAAATATTTTGGTTTTGTTTATGTTTTAGTGATGACACACCTTTAAGAACTGAAAGGAGCTTTTCAGCATAATGATGGAAAGGACAGAAACTAGCCTATATTTACTTGCCAAGAACATCGCATTCTAGCCAATACATTTTCTAACCAATAGTGTAAGCCAAGTCCCAGGTGTCATTAAAGTATCTGTTAATGTGTGGAGCAAAGATTGTTTCTAAAAAGCGTTCAAAGAGCCAAATTCCTAAATAGTAAAAAATTTTAAAAATAGATATCTAAAATTAAAAAAAATTCTTCCTCATTCCTTTAAAAACCTATTTCTATTTCTCAGGTAAGAACAGTGCAGCCTTCTTCCCATTCCTGGCTCTCTGCCAATTCTAGTATTAGATTCTGTGCTATTTCCTGTGCTGCGAGTTTGAATTTCTAAGCAACAAAGATAACTAGGTAGGAACAGTGTGTCTTTCCATTTTCACCTATATTTAAAAGGTAGGAGGTGAGGCTGCACGTGGTGGCCCATGCCTGTAATCCCAGCACTTTGGGAGACTGAGGCAGGTAGATCACCTGAGGTCAGGAGTTGTTTAAGACTAGCCTGGCCAACATGGTGAAACTCCATCTGCTAAAAATACAAAATTTAGTCAGGCATGGTGGTGGGCACCTGTAATCCTAGCACTCAGGAGGCTGAGGCAGGAGCATCGCTTGAACCTGGGAGGCAGAGCTTGCAATGAGCTGAGTGAGGTTGTGCACTCCAGCCTGAATGACAAGAGTGAAACTCTGTCTCAAAAAAAAAAAAGGTAGGAGATTGTGTGGAAACTTAGGTAGATTAAGAGCCCACTAGTTGCCAGAAGTGTTTGCATACGATATTTCAATTAATTATTTTATAGACCATAGGTAGGCTTATCTCCACTAACAGACCAGGATATTCTGGATCAGTGAAGCTAAGTAATTTGCCTAAGGTCATATGGCTAATAAAAGACTGGAAGAGAATGCTAGGTCCGGCCAGAGACAGAGATTGTGGGAGATAAACATCTCACCCTGTCAGCAACTCACCTGTGGTGTTATTTATTTATTTATTTATTTCTGATGCATATTAAGTATACATATTTATGAGGTACAATAGGATGTTTTGATCCATGTATATTTCGTATAATGATCAAATCAGGATGATTAAGATACCTTTCACCTCAAACATTTACCTTTTGTGTGTGTGTGTGTGATGAGAACATTCAAAAAAACCTCTCTTCTAGCTATCCTGAAATATTTTATTATTATTGAAATATTATTGTTAACACTAGTCATCCTACAATGCAATAGATTACCAGAACTTATTCCTCCTACCTAACTGCTGCTTTGTCTTCCATTTCTGCCCTTGTTTGTCTACTCTTTTTCTTCTTTTTTATAGGGAGATATGGGGTCTTACTATGTTGCCCAGGCTGGAGAACAGTGATGTGATCATAGCTCACGGCAGCCTTGAACTCCTGGGCTCAGGGATCCTCCTACCTCAGCCTCAGCTGGGACTATAGGTGCCTGCCACCACACCTAGCCTTCTTTTATTTTCTATTTGATTTTTAGTAAAATTCTCCAAATGGAGTTGCCACTGCTTAAGGTGACAATGCTGTGGGCACCTGTACAAGAGCTGCTTTCTCTCCTGGTGACCTTGAATAAGTCTTATAGGTTTATTATTTGCCCTTTCCCTGTTTGGTTCTTTTGATTAATGGACAATTATTTTGTTAAGACTCAGAACTGAAAGCCAGGTGCCAGCTCAGGCCTGTAATCATAGCACTTTGGGAGGCTGAGGTGGGCGGATTGCCTGAGCTCAGAAGTTCGAGACCAGCCTGGGCAACATGGCAAAATCCTGTCTCTACTAAAAATAAAAAAAATTAGCCAGGTGTGGTGGTGGTCACCTGTAATCCAACTACTCGGAAGGCTGAGGCATGGGAATTGCTTGAGCCCAGGAAGCGGAGGTTGCAGTGAACCAAGATCATGCCACTGCACTCCAGCCTGGGCAACAGAGCAAGACTCAGACTGGGTTTCAGCAAAGATTTTTTTTCTTTCCAAATTGATGTGAAATTTAGATGTGTGAGTTAAAGAGTGTAATATAAGCCACCAGCTACTTTTTCACAAGATACAGTAAATCTATCAAATCAGAGAGCAAAATAGCAACAATTATGATCAAAATAATATAGGCTATCATGTCATGATGCCAGAAGAATACATTGTTTCCAAGGGCTCTCCTGATAAATTGGATTGGGAGATTGGCTAAAGCCTCAGATCCTCCCTACCTGTCCCTCAACAAGAGAAGTAAAGCAGATATCTTAGGATATACAATTTAAGGTGAAGTCATAATGATTACCTGGTAATCTCTCACTGTATAATTCCTAACAGCTTTATGCCATCCAATTTTGTCTTTTCTCTGCTCAAAATAAGCACTGCAGTATAAGCTATTGAATGTCAATAATCAATTCCTTGGCAAGATTACATGATAGAATAACAAAACAAAACTTGCTGTACAACAAACGACTAAAGCCTTTGACCTCTCGTAAGAAATATATGCAACCAAATGTCAGTATGTCATCAGCAAACAACAAGCAATACTGACAATGTCCCTAGAAACTCATGGAAAGGCCTCTAGGCCTAGCATATAGTCAGTCCATTGACCTCAACTACCTACAGCAAAATATGCAATTCTGTGATTTTTCTTAGAATAATCCCGTTGTAGACATTTTTGTGGCTTTGGGGGACTGCTCAATTCTTTGCCCAAACACCCCGGATCTTGCATCATAACCTTCAGTATCCCTTCCCTGTATCTGTCCTCCCTAAGGTACACCACTCCCGTGGTGTGTGCCCCTTAGATGGGTGTGCTGGAGTACCCACAAAAAAACTTCAGAGGCCCCTTCTGGTGTGTGTCAGCAGGTGGTCAAAAAAGAAGGTGGAGCCAGCCTGTAGGCAGTGGGTTCCTTTTGTACTAATTCCCCAGGTCCTGCAAATATCACCTGTTTCCTTGGATGGAACTAGAGTGGGGCTTATGCCATCCCACAAGGGGCTAGGCCTAGAATACAAAGTTGTCACTGCATAGAGAACTGAAATGCATTGTTTTTTTCTAGGGTTCATGTAAGGATCAATTTGCCACTAGCCTACTTTCTTGTAGAAGCTGCATAGTAGAATCTTCTGATAAATTTATACAATTGCCATAGAATAGATTTTTATTTAAACTATAGATTATTTATATATCATGTCTTACACAGAATTTAGAAAAGCTATTTCCAACTGTTATCCCTGTATGATATAGATGGACAGACTGAATGCCTCTCTATCTCATACAATAATGTAATTCCATTTTAGTGAGCAAAGAGTCTTGTTATATGCACACAGAATGAAAGCTAGGGTGTTCCAGTTGGTTACTAAGTTAACATGTCACACTGCTTTTGAGAATTCAAGGAAAGCATTCTCCTCAGAAAAAATGGGAGTTGATCTTTCTGTCCTCTGGACTTTATGACAGGCATATATTTATCAGAGACATATATTTCCTGAGATTCCCTCTGTTCCCCACAGGACTTGCTGCTGTCTCAGTCATGTGCTCAGTTATCTGACCATTTGGGGACCTGCATGGTTTTGCTGTGAGGGGCTGACCAGTTGCTTATCCAGGGTGTTGTCTCTTCTTGCCTGCTGCTGTTCCAATCAGGCATTTTGAGTTTCTGGCTCCTTCCATCACTTGAGACTTGGATAAAACACCACACTAAAGAGCATAGTGGCCCAGCGTGATGGCTCATGCCTGTAATCCCTGCACTTTGGGAGGCCGAGGTGAGTGGATCACCAGGTCAGGAGTTCAAGAACAGCCTGGCCAAGATGGTGAAACCCCATATCTACTAAAAAGAAACTACAAAAATTAGCCGGGAGCAGGGATGGGCACCTGTAATCCCAGCTACTCAGGAGGCTGAGGCAGGAGACTTGCTTGAACCTGGGCGGCAGAGGTTGCAGTGAGCTGAGATTGTACCACTGCACTCCATCCTGGGCCACAGAGCAAGACTCCATCCCCGCCCCCTCCAAAAAAACAGCATGGTATCTGGCTTCCCAAATGACTGCCAAGGGATCTGGATGATGCAATGCAGAAAGCTGGGTATTAACCACACGTGGGATGAACTTTGGCCAATAGAAATAGGACATGCCAGGAATGTGACAGATCAGTCACCCCACTTCCTCCTTCTCGTTAACAATTTTTTCATGTAGCCTGCCTGTACATTGCTTCCCATCTTTTCCTGCCACATCTCCCTTTTTCTCACTCTCACATTCCTGGGCTTACCTCTATCCAAATAAAGCACTAGCACCCAATCTCCCTCAGAATTTGTTTTCTAGTAAACTGGGCAAAAAAAGCTCACTATATGAATTGACAAAGATAAAATCCTGAGACTATGTAAGGTGCAAACTCCTAAAGTGGCCTTAGGAATAACTGATAAAGACCTATTTTTAAATCAGTATCTTCAAGTGGCATGTATAATAATTGTTTCAATATGATTTTGGAGGCACTATAGTGTTTGGATAAAAATTTCATCTCTTTTCCTTGTGACTCCTAAGACTCTCCACTATATCATAATTAATCAAGAATTTGCTGAGAATTTAGCATAGGTGCAGCACTATATGCAAAGCCTTGAAAACACTAAAAGGAGTTATGTCATTTTCTCTGTCCTCTGTCTTCATAGTCCCTACGGTGAGAAAACATACAAGTAGTGCCTTGCGAGATCTACATTAAAGTGCTGTGCTGCAGAGAAATGGGAAATAAGTGAAGGTCTCAAGTATCTAGGAAGACTTCATGATGGAGATGAAACTTTCAAAGGGAATTTTAAAGTATGGATAATATATGAATTGGTAGAGGGGAAACAGAAATGTGCTCCTAGTGAGTTTCAAATCCAAGTGAAGATGTGAAGATGAAATTACATATGGTACTTGAGACGGACTCATTATCTCTGGATTCTTCTTAACAGCATCCCAGAGGGCTGCAGGTCTTCTAAATCTCATCTATAGAACCTAGGTTAATCTATAATATAAAGAAGATTCATAATCTGCTAATTTTCTTTTCTTTTTCTTTTTTTCAGATGGCGTCTCACAGGCTGGAGTGCAGTGGCAAAATCTCGGCTTATTGCAACCTCAGCCTCCTGATTTCAAGCGATTCTCCTGCCTCAGCCTCCCAAGTAGCTGAGATTACAGGCACATGCCTCCATTCCTGTCTAATCTTTTGTATTTTTAGTAGAGATGGGGTTTCACCATGTTGGTCAGGCTGGTCTCAAACGCCTGACCTCAGGTGATCTGCCCACCTTGGCCTCCCAAAGTGCTGGGATTACAGGCATGAACCATGGCTCCCAGCCATAATCTGATCATTTTCTTAAAACAGCAACAACGTTCAAGTATACAACCTGTGAATTTTTGTTGGTCTGTGATATAGTTTGGCTATGTCCACACCCAAATCTCATCTTGAATTCCCATGTGTTGTGGGAGGTACCTGGTGGGAGGTTGAATCATGGGGCGGGTTTTTCCCGTGCTGTTCTCATGATAGTGAATATAAGATCTGATGGTTTTAAAAAGGGGAGCTTCCCTGTACAAGCTTTCTTCTCTTATCTGCTGCCATGTGAGACATGCCTTTCACCTCCCACCATATTGTGAGGCCTCCCCAGCCACGTGGAACTGTAAGTCCATTAAACCTCTTTCTTTTGTAAATTGCCCAGTGTTGGGTTTGTCCTTATCAAACCCGAGTGTGAAAACAGACTAATAGAGTCTAGGAGTGAAATTAAAGAATTTAATTTTGGCTGGGCATGATGGCTCACACCTGTAATCCCAGCACTTTGGAAGGTTGAGGTGGGCAGACTGCTTGAGTCCAGCAGTTTGAGACAAACCTGGGCAACATGGCAAAACCCTGTCTCTACAAAAAATACAAAAATTAGCTGGGTGTGGTCGTACACACCTTTTCAGGAGGCTGAGGTGGGAGGATCACTTGAGGTGGAGGCTGCAGTGAGCCGAGATTGTGTGACTGCACTCCAGCCTGGATGACAAAGTGTGACCCTGCCTCAAAAATTTTTTTTTAAATTTTATTTGAGGACAGTTTATTTGAGAACTCCCAATTCAGCATAAAAAGTTGTACTTGAATTTAAATCATTGAGTTTAGTACAATTATGAAACTTAAAAGAGCAATTTATGAAAGGAAGGAAAATGGAACACTTTTAAAAATTCCTAAAGATTCTACAAAAATTCTAATTGTTAAGGGGATAGATTGTGTTCCCAGACTATCAGCTACAAATTCGTCCCCTCTTTTCCCGAATGCAACTAAAACTTCAAAAATTCAGTATATGAGGTGTCTGGTGATGATATGGTGGAAGAATTTGCCTCAAAATACTCCAATAAAAAAATCTGGGAAGGGAATGAACAGGAGAAGCAATATAGGTGATAGGTCATAGAGGTTCATTGGTCTTTCTTTTGTACATGCTTGAATTTTTCATAATATACAATTTTTATAAAATCCTACATTGTTTCAGTAGATGACAACTGATAAATCAGATCTAAAGTTTCGGTTTTGGCTGGGTGCAGTGGCACGCGACTGTAATCCCAGTACTTTGGGAAGCTGAGGCAGGCAGACGGCTTGAGTTCAGGAATTCATGACCATCTTCGGCAACATGGCAAGACCTGTCTCTTCAAAAATTACAAGAAGTTAGTCCCACATGGTGGTACATGCCTATAGTCCCAGATGCTCCAGAGGCTAAGATGGGGGGATCACTTGAGTCCAGGAGGTGAAAGCCACAGTGAGCTGACATCGCACCACTGCACTCCAGCCTGGGCAAGACAGACCTTGTCTCAAAAATAATAATAATAATAAATAATTTTGTTTTCATCAAGAAGTTTATAAATATACATTAATCATTTCATTTTGGCTACATATGCCCCATTATGGGGGGTGGGGAGTGGGATAGGTATAGATTTGGCAGAAGGACTAATGGGGGCAGAGTCGTTAGATGTAGGGAAAAATAAAAAACAGAAGCTTCCGGCGGGAGAGAGAGTTTACAGGCGTCAACCACTGATTGCATAAAGAGAGATAGGAGTTGAAGTTTTTGCAACTGAGTGGATCATGGCGCCATTAATAGATGAGAATGTGGGAATAAGAAGATGTCCTTCCTTTAAATGGGTTTGTGTGCACAGTCTTCTCATGAGCAACTCAGAAAGACTCAGGGACCCCTGGCTAAAATCATGTTGCTGAGGAAACATTGTTAACATTTTAGGATTAATAAATTAAACATTGAATTTACATATAATCACAAAAACAAAAATTAAAAGTACTAAACCTTGATCACATTGATTCCTGGCAACAGGGTACTTTACAACCATTTATTAATTATCATTTCCTCCCAACTCAGTCATTATTGCCGTCCTTGTTGTGGGGTGAGTAATTTGACCAAATGCCTGCTAAACACAGGCAAAGTCCAAGTTAAAACTCCGCATGTTTATTCCTTATTCCATTTGCTTTATCTCTTAAAAAAATCTCCACAGCTGTTACAAAATAATGAAATATACATGAAGGCAGCATATTCTTACACATAGTGTTTCTCAGCTAAGCTCCATGTGACAGAGATCAGCTGTCCCTACCCATCCCATGTACTTTCATGGAGTTCTTCCAGTAACAGAATGTCCATCTTTGCTTGTTTCCCTTCAGTTCACTAGTCCATCATCTTGCAGGTTAAATGAAGGAATTTCAGTAGATTATTTTTATTTATCTATATATATGGTGGCTTCCTCTTCACTTCATTCTCAGGACAAATTTCCTGCACTAACCACGCACCTTTTCTGCCTTTCTTACAGAAAAAGATTTTGTGAATATTTGCTTTTATTACTAGGAAAAACATAAAATTTGACTTTTCAGGTTGATTTGATTTGTCTTTTTTTAGTCTTTACTGGGTTTTCCACAAATTACTGTTGCCCTAAAGGGGTCACTCCTAAAATAAAGATAGCTCTTTTGTGTCACATTCCCCACCTCCCCCAAATCCCCCCTCCCTGACTTTGGCTGTTGTTTAGCCTTAGGTGCTTCTCCTGACACTGCTGGTTAAGGGTCCAATTAAAGCTAAGGAAGTTGAGATTCTTTTGAGGTTTCGGACAATTCTGGCTTTGAGATCTTATCCAATTGGCCACATGAAAGAAGATAAAGAGAGAGAGATGCCTGGGAACCTGAATCAGGCTCCTGATTGATCTAGTATCATGGGAAAGAGAGAGGGGAGCATGATCTTTAACCACATAGTGAATCTGCTTAACAGCAAGCTGGGCCTAATTCAATATCTCTGGCTCAGACCAATCGTTAACATCTTTCCTTGGGGGTTAGGTTGGGCACAGGCAAGAAATGAAATTAGGAGAAAGAACTAGAGACCCTCAACTTACCTACAGCTAAGGATACAGAATACAAGACAGTTTTGGTGAGGGTGGAAGCCCCTAGGTGACAGTATCAGGGATAAAGTTGGAATGAAAAACCTGGGTAGGGCAATTCCTGGACATTAAGAAGAAGCTTGGGGAAAGGGAGCTCTGGTGGAAAGGGGTGCTAATGGGAAAAAAGACAAGAGTACCTAGGATCTTACCTAGGGCAGGTCCTAAAACAATTGTTATCTTTGGCATAAGTAATACATACCAATGTAAGATATGCATTACTCCACTGATATTTTGAGTTGCTGTAAAATTTAATTATAAAATAATAAGGAAGCAAAATAGAACAAATCAAGTTACATTTTATTCTATTTGATGCCTTAACTTTTTTTTTTTAAATGAGCCAGGATACTGGGACGTTTGAAGATAAACTTTAAAAGAGAAATGTAAACGATCTATGGGATAAAAGCAATTTTGTACATGATCCACTATAAGATATGGATCAATCAAACAAGTATTTATTGAGTTCCTTCTCTGAGTTAACAAGGTAGGTAGTATGTGGATCAGACTTCACAGCAATTCTTGCCTCAATAATAATTCTGAGCGAATGATAAATTTTTTTGAGAAATGCTCACAAATCATCTGTTTAATTGTGCAGTTGACCTTTGCCCAGAATGTGTATTAAAATCATAGATCTTTAGCATTGATTACCCTTTAATTTTTTTCCCTTCACACTCTCCTAATCTGCCTGACTTTAATCTGACTTTCTAAAGATCTGATTGTCAAGCAATTGACAAGTTCTTCTTTTTTTCTGACTTGGAAATTTTCTGATTTCCTTATTTAAATTAAGGAAAATTACATTTATTACAAAACTGCCATTGTTTTGGAAGTAGAATAATGTCTTTTGACAAGTTTAGACTTTAATTCTGGCTAGGAGCAGTGGCTCACATCTGTAATCCCAGTGCTTTGGGAGGCTGAGGCAGGTGGATCACGAGATTAAGAGATCGAGACCATCCTGGCCAACATGGTGAAACCCATCTCTACTAAAAATACAAAAATTAGCTGGGCATGGTGGCGCGTGCCTGTAGTTCTAGCTACTCGGGAGGCTGAGGCAGGAGAATCGCTTGAACCCGGGAGGTGGAAGTTGCAGTGAGCTGAGATCGCACCACTGCACTTTAACTTGAGTGACAGAGACTCCATCTGAAAAAAAAAAAAAAAAAGTTTAATTTTGAATCAATGAAAATATCATCCTAAGAAATACATGATTCTCCATCCTTTAAAACAACTTAGTGTTTTATTTTAAGTCCTTTGCACAGCTTCATAGATATGTTAGTTGTTTGTTCCATAGCCTGTATTTTGAGAATATTCTCTCCCTTGCTCTGAGTGATTATGGTTGGCCAGTCATGGTACACTACTCTTTTGGAAATAGAGATTGATCTCAGAATGAGCTTGTGACCATGGGCAGGGCCACCTGTGTTCTGAGTGGCTGATAAAGATATTCAAAGAGGGACCTCTAAGATCTCTCTAAACTGCAGGGGCCATATTTCTCATCATATGCAGAAAACCTGCCTGAGAATAAAGCTAATAAGGAAAGCATGTGGGAGGGGAAGTGAAACAGAGAGAGAGAGAAAGTATTTCTGAGGACATCATTTGAGCATCTGGAAATGGCTATGCTGAAGCCAGCTTGGAAACTGGAATTTTATTTTGTTATTATTTTTTTGAAACAGGGTCTCACTCCATTACCCAGGCTGGAGTACAGTAGCGCAATCTGGGCTCACTGCTACCTCTGCCTCCCGGACTGAAGTGATATTCCCACGTCAGCCTCCAATGTAGCTGGGACAACAGGTGTGTGCCACCACAACTGGCTAACTTTTGTATTTCTTGTAGAGATGGGGTTTTGCCATGTCACCCAAGCTAGTCTTGAACTCCTGGACTCAAGCAATCTGCCCTCCTTGGCCTCCCAAAGTGCTAAGATTGTAGGCGTGAGCCACTGCACCTGGACAGAAACTAGAATTTTATATGTATATAGTTTTGTGAGCAAAAATATTTTCCCTATTTGTCTAAAATAAGTGGAGTAGAGTTTCTGTTATTTGCAAACAAGACTCCTGATAATACACACGTGACTGCACAGTCTTAATAATCATCATTATTTTAAAATACTTGATTTTCTAGGCAAAGACCTTATATACAGCAAGAATAACAAATTTGGTCAAAATTGTAAAAAGGGATTCATACTAGAATTTGTGAAATGCTCACCCATTCACTTTCCATAACATATTTCCCTTCTATGTATTCTCACTAAACAAGCACTGATTACTTACCACGTGTCCATCAGTAGTGCTAAGTGCTGGACATGCTACAGTGAGTAAAACACACTTGGTCCCTGCCTTTGTGGAGCTTAGGATCTCACTGACTTCATTCTCCTGAATTGTACAGTAAAGCACTGGTGTAGCATTCTTTTATGTTCTATTTTGAGTCATAAATGGAAATGCTTTTTCAAGCATTGGGTCATACTAATGTATTAACACTCTTTTTAAAGGCCTTTCATGATCCTGAGATCACTTATAGTAATGTAGGCATTAACCAAACAGCATAAGTCAAATAACTAGAAGCCTTTGAAATTGATGAATGCTGTAAATATTTATCACACTATATATAACCTGTTGTCTTTTTTTGCTTTCAAAATACACATGCCTTAAGTTCTTCTGCTTTTATGAGTGTCTCCTAGACAACAAATCATTTCCCACGTATTAAGTACAACAGTAATAAAATTGGTGCACAGAGAAATGCCACAGGTACCATGTATCTGGAGAATGGAAGTATGTACAGTGAACTTTATTCATGAAAGAAAAATATCCCAAGGTTTTTGCATTTGCCTTTAGAACAATGTATAATCATTTGAAAATGTTTTGAATAAAACAGAAGGTACTAAATTCCCCTGATAAAAAATTTACTGAAAATTTTTAGAATGTAATACAAAAGCATATGGATAAGGGGATGATAAATATATTTGAAAGGACTGAACTTTGGAACCTTAGCCATTATAGAAAAGTTCTGAAACTGGATCCCTTCCTTACACCTTATACAGAAATCAACTCAGATTGATTAAAGATTTAAACATAAGACTTAACACCATAAAAACCCTAGAAGAAAACCTGGGCAATACTATTCAGGACATAGGCATAGGCAAGGACTTCATGACTAAAACACTAAAAGCATTGGCAACAAAAGCCAAAATAGACAAATGGGATCTAATTAAACTCCAGAGTTTCTGCACAGCAAAAGAAACAATCATTAGAGTGAACCGACAACCAACAGAATGGGAAAAAATTTTTGCAATCTAGCCACCTGACAAAGGGCTAAGATCCAGAATCTACAAAGAACTCGAACAAATTTACAAGAAAAAAAAAAAAAAAACCTCATCAAAAACTGGGCAAAGGATATGAACAGACAGTTTTCAAAAGAAGACATTTATGCAGCCAACAAACATATGAAAAAAAAGCTCATCATCACTGGACATTAGAGAAATGCAAATCAAAACCACATTGAGGTATTATCTGACTCCAGTTAGAATGACGATAATTAAAAAATCAGGAGATGACAGATGCTGGAGAGGATGTGGAGAAATAGGAATGCTTTTATACTGTTGATGGGAGTGTAAATTAGTTCAACCATTGTGGAAGACAGTGTGGTGACTCCTCAAGGATCTAGAACTAGAAATACCATTGACCCAGCAATCCCATTACTGGATATATACCCAAAGGATTATAGATCATTCTGTTATAAAGACACATGCACATGTTTGTTTATTGTGACACTGTTTACAATAGCAAAGACTTGGAACCAACTCAAATGCCCATCAATGATAGACTGGATAAAGAAAATGTGGCACATATACACCATGGAAAACTATGCAGCCATAAAAAGGGATGAGTTCATGTCATTTGCAGGGACATGGATGAAGCTGAAACCATCATTCTCAGCAAACTGACACAAGAACAGAAAACCAAACACCGCATAATCTCACTCATAAGTGCGTGTTGAACAATGAGAACACATGGACACAGGGAGGGGGTTGGGAAGCTAGGGGAGGGGTAGAAGGGTGTGGGAGGATTGGGGAGGGATAGCATTAGGAGAAATACCTAATGTAGGTGACGGGGGATGGATGCAGCAAACCACCATGGCACATGTATAACTATGTAACAAACCTGCACGTTTGGCACATGTACCCCAGTAAAATTAAAAATAAGTAAAAAAAAAAAAAAAAAGTTCTATGCCTGTCTTTCCACACTACAACGTAGAAGTGTTAAGATCAACAAACCTGCAGGTTCTGCACATGTACCCCAGAACTTAAAGTATAATTAAAAAATAAAAAATAAGTTAAAAAAAAAGAATAGTTCTATTTTCAGAAGTAAGGGTAGGCAGCCTCTCTTTCCACACTACAGTGTAGGATTGTTAAGATCAAGTTTGACTTTTCTGCCAGGAGGCTGGCCTTCCAAAGGAGTCAAAGGTTACTGCTTCTCAGCGTTCCAGGCAAGGTGTGTGCACACAGCCTCAGAGATAGAGTGGATTGTGGGAGAGCTGTTCTGGTCTCTGTAAACTGTGGCTTCCCCCAGCTTGGCAGCAGCAGTTCTGACACTTGGGCGTGGCAGGGCGGCAGAAGTCCACAGTCCAAGGGTGTGTCCTGTTGCCTTAGTGGGTCTGAAAGAGATGGCCAACAGAGACCTAATCTAATGCAGTCAATGGAGTATAGTCCAGACTCTCAACCCCTGGATGGGCAGGAATCCTGGGGCCGGCCTGCCTAGACACAAGCAATTCACCATGTATTTTTAGCTAGATGAAAACCGAACAACATCTTATGTTACTAAAATTAATGATGATTTTCCACCTTGACTACACGTTAGAATCAGCTGGGGAGCTTTCAAAAGTCCTGATATCCAGGCCACACCCCAGACCAGTTAAATCAAAATCTTTGTGGGTAGGACCTAGGCATAAGGACTTTTTTTTTTTTTTTGAGATGGAGTTTTGCTTTTTTTGCCCAGGCTGGAGTGCAATGTCGAGGTCTCGGCTCACCGCAACCTCTGCCTCCTGGGTTCAAGCAATTCTCCTGCCTTAGCGTCCCCAGTAGCTGGGATTACAGGTGACTGCCACCACCTCCGGCTAATATTTTTGTGTTTTTAGTAGAGACGGGGTTTCACCATGTTGGCCAGGCTGGTCTCGAACTCTTGATCTCAGATGATCTGCCTGCCTCAGCCTCCCAAAGTGCTGGGATTACAGGCATGAGCCACCGCGCCCAGCCAGCATCAGAACTTTTAAAAGCTCCAGCTGGGGGCTCATGCCTGTAATCCTAGCGCTTTGGGAGGCTGACGTGGGCCGATTATGAGGTCAGGAGTTCAAGACCAGCCTGGCCAACATGGTGAAACCCCGTTTCTACTAAAAATACAAAAATTAGCAGGGCATGGTGGCGTGCGCCTGTAGTCCCAGCTACTTGGGAGGCTGAGGTAGGAGAATTGCTTGAACCCAGGAGGTGGAAGTTGCAGTGAGCTGAGATCGCGCCACTGCACTCTAGCCTGGGCAACAGAGTGAGACTCCATCTCAAAAATAAATAAATAAAAGCTCCCAGTGGCCGAGTGCTGTGGCTCATGCCTGTAATCCCAGCCCTTTGGGAGGCATAGATGAGTGGATCACTTGAGCCCAGGAGTTCAAGACCTGTTTGGGTAACATAGTGAGACCTTGTCTCTGTACAAAGTAAAAAAAAATAGTGGAGTGTGATGGTGCATACCTGTAGTCCCAGCTACTGGGGAGCTGAGGTGGGAGGGTCACTTGAGCATGGGAGGTTGAGGCTGCAGTAAGCTATGATTGTGCCACTGCACTCCAGCCTGGGCAACAGAGCAAGACAGTCTCAAATAAATAAATAAATACCTTTTTTTCTTTTCTTTTTTTTTTTCTGTAGAGAAGTCATCTCACTGCACTGCCTAGACTGATCTTGAACTCCTGGCCTTAAGTGAGACTCCTGCTTCGTCCTCCCAAAGTGCTGCGAATATAGACATGAGCTACCATGCCTGGCCTGAAGATCTTATTACAAAGTTTTAGTTCCTCTTTTCTTGTTATATTAGTTGTAAACTAAAAATAAAATTCTAAGCCTTTCACCAACTGAATAGACTCCTTCTTGGCCACGGGTGCCCAATAGAAACCTTAAAAGTGGAATTTTCAGCCATGATGGGACAGGAGGTCATTATATCCTTTTTGCAGCTTAGATTCAACAAGTGACCAGCATTAATGTTAAAATAGAGACAGTAAGACTGACAGAAAAAACTCTTTGTGGCAATAAAATACCAAATTCTAAACAGGACGAGGCAAGAGTTAAGTCATGCACTTATGAATAAACCAGGTTTTTCTTTCTCTAGCAGCTAAGCAAGCACTGGCCTTGAGATAAGCAATGTTGAAGCCACTAGAGCTTGCCAACCATCAGGCACTGACTAACTGAGCTCTCCCCTCCCCCACCCCGTCCCACCAGCCATAATTATAGCTTTGCTTGGAGATTAGATAACAGACTAATTTCAGTAACTTTCCCCCTCTCTCTCAGTCTTTCTCTCTCTCTTTTTCTGTGTGTGAGACAGGGTCTTGCTCTGTCACCCAGGCTGGAGTACGGTGGCATAATCAGGGCTCACTGCACCCTGGACCTCTCTGGCTCAATCAATCCTTTCACTTCAGCTTTCTGAGTAGCTGGGGCTACAGATGCACCCCACCACACCTGGCTAACTTCTATTTTTTGTAGAGGTCTCACTATGTTGCCCAGGCTGGTTGTAAACTCATGGGTTCAAGCAACTTTCCTGCTTCTTCCTTCCAAAGTGTTGGGAGGGATTACAGGACCCCGGTCTCAGTAACTTTCTCTTGATAAGAAAGCCACCAACTGAGGACTAGTTCAGGTGAGTTTACAGAGGCTGCACAACTTGAGTGTCTTTACGTCCTGATAAGAACTCTGATACATGGGGCCTAATTGTAATATATTTAAATGTGAAGTCTCCACCCCAAGGTAAACATGTGTCATCTGTAACATGCATGTTTGTTCAACAGGCATGCATCAGAACTCTCATGAATATTCATAGCTCATCCTACAAATGATTGAATATGCATGTTTGGCCAACCCAATAAACTTAAGTTCCTGTCTTACCTCTCCCTCCCTCTGAGTGTTTGTCTCTGGTCTTTGCTGGAGGCTGTGCTTCCCAGCCTGCAGGATGGCCACTTTGCAGGCTCTCATTCTTTACAAAAAATAAAGCCTCCTTTCTAAATTTATGTATCTTGTGTTTTATTAAGTTAACATTGTTCTGTAATTATTCTTTTGGAGTGTCTTTACACATATCCACTGGATCATGGTGTGTGTGTGTGTGTGTGTTGTGTGTATTGAGACAAAACATCAATTTTGAGGGTAGTTCTGGAGAAAGTGCTACCTTTACCTGCCTTAGGTTACTTTGTATTTCCACCAAAACAGGAATCAAAATGGGAGATCCATGACTTCAACTGCACCAGGCTTTTTCAGCAGCCTGTAAGGGAAGAGAATATTGAGATCAGTTTGCCACCTGGGAGCTTTCTAACAGAAGTGCAAAGAAAGTTAAAGGCTTTACTAAGTGGACTTCATCCCACCTGCCTAACCCTAGGTGAGGAATTAGGTAAAGATCTCCATCATACCTTTAGTCTGACCTGAAAACGTCTTTACCTTTAAATACCCTCAAAAGAGGTGCAATTTAAAGGCCAATTTTTGTTCATGCTCACAGATTTTATTACACAGACAGTGGTGGCAGTTGCCTCAGTCCAGCCCACCCTCACCTGCTTTTCCAGCCCAGAAGTGGGTACAGGGAGGATCACTGCCTAGCAAGAACTATGCTCAGAGGGGAACAGTCCAGAGCCCAACAGCAGAACTTGGGGGAAATGGGGTGGGGTGGCCAGGGACACAAACTATGTACAGGGGCTGGGGGCTTCTGCCCAGGGCTCTCCTGGGCCAGGACGCTGGACAGGGAGGGGAGCCTCTGTAGTTCTCCATCCTGTGGTTCTCAGAGATGAATGCATCAATGACCTCCTTTATGGCCAGGTTGGGGATGAGCTAGCTATTCCTGGGTCAGGGGGCTCCGGGTCATGGGGTCAAAATGACCCACGCGCTGCAGGTGCTCCTCGATGTTCTTGTGGTCATAGGTGATGCCACTGGGCGTGATGCATGGCTCCTGCATCAACTCAAAGCTGATCTTACCGCACAGGTAGTCGGGGATGTCGCAATTCTTCCTCTTCTCGTCCACCTGAGAAAAGAGCTCATCCATGTCTGCCATATATTTGTCATGTGGGCGAGGGGCACCCTCACATGCTTGGCCTCAGTGCAGGCCTGCTGGGCCCAGACGTGGCTGTCGTGCTCATCACCCTCGGGGTTCCGCTGGCACTATTCCAGCTCCCTTTCAAGCCGCACTGCAAGGATCCTCAAGAGGGAGGAGTGCAGCTCACTCTCCTGGTGGATGCACCGCTCCTCGATGCTGTTTCAGCGCTGCTTCGCGATTGGAAGAGTGTTGGGGATGTCGTCCCTGAAGTTCAACCGCTGATCCTAGGCCAAATATTTTTTACCATTAAACTAAACATATATGTATAATATATGTATGTGTGTATATATATATATAATGTATGTATATATTTTTATCATTAAATATATATTATGTATGTGTGTGTGTATATATATATACACGCATATTTATGTGTGTATATATATATACACACACACATATATACATATATATGCACACATATATATACATACATATATGCACATATATATGCACATATATATGCACACACACACATATATATATATATATATATATATTTTTTTTTTTTTTTTGAGACAGAGTCTTACTCTATCGCCTCAGCTGGAGTGCAGTGGCGCGATCTCAACTCACTGCAACTTCCACCTCCTGGGTTCAAGAGATTCTTCTGGCTTAGCCTCCCGAGTAGCTGGGACTACTTCTGGCTAATTTTTGTATTTTTAGTAGAGATGGGGTTTCACTATGTTGGCCAGGATGGCCTCTATCTCTTAACCTCGTGATCCGCCCACCTCAGGCTCCCAAAGTGCTGGGATTACAGGCGGGAGGCACCGCACCCATCCCCACCTACCCCACCCCCAACATATTTCCTTTAAAGATTCTACTTCAAAGCCAACAGGCCTTTGATCCAAAATGCCCCTTTTTCCAAATCCACTCCCTGCCCAGTATGCATATGGAATTTTTGTGAAAGTTCACATATTCCAACTACAAGAAAATTCGTGATTATGATTTAGAAAGTCCATGGAGCTTTAGATCACTATCACTGACTTTCATTCTTTTCATAGGACTTCCGTATTTCAGCACAGAGCCACAAGGGAGCATGAATTTTCATATCAAAGGGGCCTAGATTTAAATCTCTGCCACGTATTTACTCTGACTACAGCTAATTTATTAAACTTTTCAGTGCCTACTTTTCTTCATCTTAAAACAGGTGTCGGGTTATTATAGCAACATTGCAATTACATGTGTAGTTTTTGGTACATGATGAGTTATTGGTAATTGATAGTGTTTAAAATTAACGTTTTAATGTATTTTTTTTAAAACCCGAGGCTTTTTTTTTTTTGAGACCGAGTTTCGCTCTTGTTACCCAGGCTGGAGTGCAATGGCACGATCTCGGCTCACCGCAACCTCCGCCTCCTGGGTTCAGGCAATTCTCCTGCCTCAGCCTCCTGAGTAGCTGGGATTACAGGCACGTGCCACTATGCCCAGCTAATTTTTTGTATTTTTAGTAGAGACGGGGTTTCACCATGTTGACCAGGATGATCTCGATCTCTTGACCTCGTGATCCACCTGCCTCGGCCAAAGTGCTGGGATTACAGGCTTGAGCCACCGCGCCCGGCTTTGTTTTGTTTTGAGACCGGGTCTCACTCTGTCACCCAGGCTGAAGTGCAGTGGCAAAATCTTGGCTCATCGCAACCTCCACCTCCGAGGTTCAAGTGATTCTTGTGCCTCAGCCTCCTAAGTAGCTGGGACTACAGGTATGCACCACTATGCCTGGCTAAAACTTTAGGGTTTTAATTTATTTTGCATTCTCCATTAACAATCTGTGACTACGAAGTTCTTGCACTTAACTGGAAATTCCTATTGTTTAGCCAAAGGTCTGGAATGGGGAGGTGATGAGTAAATATTTGCCAAATCATTGTATGTTTGGTTGTTGTACAATGTGCTCAGAATCTGTCATGTGAACACGTGTCTTTGCTATATATGAAAGAATCTCAGAGCACAATCTACTGATGGATGAGGTAAATTGTAAAGCTACAATCTCATGTTATTCACTAGAAAACATTAACTTGTTCTTCCCAAATTTGTTCTGTATGCTGCTTCTTTGGGTTATGTGATAGGATACTTCTTAAGCGCATGGGCTACGTGATTTTGCACTCAGACTACGTTACCAGCTGTACCCTTGGTTTCTCAGTTTTTTCTTCTATTAAATGGGGATGCTAATAACCCCCATGACACAGAGCTGTTGCTGGTGGATAAACAATTGAACACATGAAAGAGTCTAGAATCCCACCTGGCATGTGGTGTGAATGTTAGCTCTTTCAGCCCTGCAGCCTCTCCTGCTGGTTATTCCAGCATTCTTCTATTCTCAGGTTTAGGATGAATTGGCTCTTTTGGCTTTTTTGTTCTTGGTTAAGTGGGCTTTCCCCTGAGAGCTCTAGTGCACCAGATTTGCCTTCCAATATCGACACTGCTCTTTCCCAGCCATCTGACTGGCATATCACCAGCGTATCCTGGGCTCTAGTCCCTGGAATTGCTCTCTGTACTCTCCTATGCTTGCTCCTTGTTGGAACCCTCCTTTCCTAAATTAGCACATTCTAGAACCTCTCCTATCGTTCCTCTTGAAAGTCTTTAACCCTTCAGAAGCCCCTCTCCTCAAGTCCTCAATATACCCAGCCTGATGCAGAGGACACATTCCGCTTCCTCCCTTGTCTGCCTTCTCTTTCTGGCACCACTCTCCACTCCCCAAGCAGAAGGCACAGTCTGAGAGAAGTCCCTGCTTGGTGAAGGCAGGGTGTGATATTGTTTTTTTGTTTTGTTTTGAGATGAAGGTTTGCTCTTGTTGCCCAGGCTGGAGAGCAATGGTGGATCTCGGCTTACTGCAACCTCTGCCTTCTGGATTCAAGCGATTCTGCTGCCTCAGCCTCCTGAATAGCTAGGATTACAGGTGCCCGCCATGATGCCCAGCTAATTTTTGTATTTTCGGTACAGATGGAGTATCACCATGTTGGCCAGGCTGGTCTCAAACTCCTGACCTCCTGCCTCTGCCTCCCAAAGTGCTGGGATTACAGGTGCCAGCCAGCCACTGTGCCTGGCCAGGGTGTGGTATTTAAATATTGTCTGGAATGAGAATAGATCATTTGGCTCCTTGCTCTCACAAAAACAAACAAACCTAGTAAACTGAGGGCAGCCTGGGGCTGCAGGCTAGGAAGGACAGCAGAGGGCTCTGCTCTTAACTCTGCGGTTTGGGCTTTCCTACTTTGGTTAGTTTGGTTAGCACTATCTGACCTGCAAGTATTTCACTGTGGATTCACAGCATATGTGAGGAAATGTTAATGTCCTATTCCCTGACAGCATAATCTATAGTATTACAAACAACAACAACAACAACAAAAACCCAGGAAAGTTGCTACAGAGAGTCCTGAAAAGAAGAAAAAAAAAGGCCGGGCGCGGTGGCTCACGCCTGTAATCCCAGCACTTTGGGAGGCCGAGGCGGGTGGATCACGAGGTCAAGAGATCGAGACCATCCTGGTCAACATGGTGAAACCCCG
>NW_016107393.1:684695-700845 GCF_001604975.1 Cebus imitator | reverse complement strand
GGTTATTTGCTAACAAGAAAACAAACACATAAAAAGAGGGAAGAAAACATAGCTATTGCCAAGAAGTGGCAAAAGCTGGAGTTCCTAATCAGCTCCTCCTTTTATCCGTCTGAGGATTATTCCCATGCATAACTGTCATGTTTTCCTCAGCATTCTCGGACTGGCATTTGTCTGTCATGTGACCACAGTAGACCATTCTGACTACCTGGACTTTTTCAGACACACACAGTGGAAGGAGGGTCACTTGCTTCTGACCTTCTCTCTAGACTCCCCCAAGTCAAAAGGCCCACATCTTTCAATTCTAAGGCTGGAGATGGTAAAGACTTGAAACTCACTCTGCTTCCTCGTTCAACAAGGCTGAACTTGTCCAAATTTATTATAACTTTCAGAGAGAGACAGTGAAGGAAAGCAAGAGAGAAAGATGAGAGAGGAAAAGAGAAGGAAAGGAGACTGAGGAAAAGGGGAGGGACTAAGATGTTTGTGTGCTCCTATATAATTTTAAAAGCAAATTTCTAAGAATTAGTTTATGTAGGCCAGGTGTGGTGGCTCACGCCTGTAATCCCAGCACTTTGGGAGGCCAAGGTGGACAGATCACGAGGTCAGGAGATCGAGACCATCTTGGCCAACATGGTGAAACTCTACCTCTACTAAAAATATAAAAATTAGCTGGGCATGGTGATGCATGCATGTAATCCCAGCTACTTGGGAGGCTGAGGTGAGAAAATCGCTTAAACCAGGGAGTCGGAGGTTGCAGTGAGCCAAGATGGCGCCCTTGTATTCCAGTCTGGTGACAGACTTCATCTTAAAAAAAACAAAAACAAAAACAAAACAACAGCCGGGCCCGGTGGCTCACACCTGTAATCCTAGCACTTTGGGAGGCCGAGATGGGCAGATCACCTGAGGTTGGGAGTTCGAGCCCAGCCTGACCAACATGGAGAAACCCCATCTTTAAAAAAAAAAAAATTAAAGACAACAACAACAACAACAAAGAATTGGTTTATGTGCCCTTTTTAGAATTCCATACAACATTAAATTTGAGGGAAAAATATGTCTAAAGTGTATATTGGGAATGTCATGGCATGAAGGTCAAAAGGTTATTTAAATGAGCATGAAAAGTCATCTATTAGGGTACTAAATTCCTACTGTGCATTTTACAAGATCTTTGTTAAAATCATAAGACTAGGAAAACAGGATTTCCAAGTATTGATAAGCAGCATTTTAGAGATAGCCATCAAAGAGATTCCCCCCGCACAAAGTTATCTTATAATATGTTTTCAAACTGTGCCCCTTGGGGCATTAAGATAGCCGGGGGAAAGAGTTCTGAGGGTCCTGGTTGGTGTGGAGGTATGCCACTTACAGGACTAGAATGTATGCTTCTTTTTCCAGCTCTGCGCTGTCTGATGGTCATGGTGGGAGCATTTACACCGTAGAAAGCAGCAAACCTCTAAATTAGTTTCTCTTAGGGAGTTCCCTCCTTGTTAAAGATTTACCAGCACAACCCTGGAGCAGATCTGTGTTTACTTGTATTTCTAGGGAATGTCTGTGTAAAGCATAGCTTTTTTTTTTTTTTTTTTGAGACAGAGTCTTACTCTGTTGCCCAGGCTAGAGTGCAGTGGCATAATCTCAGCTCACTGCAACCTCCGCCTCCTGAGTTCAAGTGATTCTCCTGCCTCAGCCTCCTGAGTATCTGGGATTACAGGGGTGCGCCACCATGCCAGGTTAGTTTTTGTATTTTTAGTAGAGATGGGATTTCACCATGTTGGTCAGGCTGGTCTCAAACTCCAGACCTCAAGTGATCCACCTGCCTTGGTCTCCCAAAGTCCTGGGATTACAGGCATGAGCCACTGCGCCTAGCCCAGCGTAGCTTTTGAAAAGGTTTTATGGATACAAAAAAGTTTGAAAGCCATGTTCCAGTTGGATATTTTCTTTTTTTTCCAATTTAACATACATAGTGAATATTATAATTTGAAGAATAATGAATCATTTTACATTACTATTTAAGAGACTGCATTAATTTTATTATTTATTGAAACTATAACAGTTACATTACATACCACTAGCATTCTAATAACTTTATATAAAATGAAAAGTACTTTAAAATGTTCCAAGATACATCAGAAGAAAGAAAAACTCTTGGTTATAAACTTGGAGTTTAGTAAATTTAGCCTTATTGGATTAGTCAGTTAAGTAATTATAGAAATGGATTCGTTCCAGAAAAAATACTACTACTCTGTATTTTGTGGGCCAAAGAGCAATGTTAATATATAAGTTCTTGCTAACATTTTTGTTCCTTTTGGGTTCTGGTATTGGAATACTGTACTGATTTATCCCACATTACTTTTGGTTTTCTGATATTTTCTTCACCTGCTTGCTGTAGCGGCTCCCTAAAATCACATTTTGAGAATTCACTCTCAACTATGTTATAATAAAGTGTTGGTGGTTTAATCATTGAATCAGTCTTCCTTAGATTACCACCCCACCCTTCCTGGCGCCTTTCTCAGGCTTTGCCAGATCAGATTTCAGGTCACAGTTTGGTTATTTTTTACTTTCTTCTTCTCCTATTGATGTAAGGGAGGAAAGATGCCCAAACCGGACTTGGGCTTAAGGGGAGGGAGGGAACCTACTTAGAGTCTAAATTGTATACTTTGGCCTATTAGCCAGAGATCTCTATGTTGGGATTTTAGGTGTATGGTTCTGGCTCAGTCAGCTAGGGATGCCATAACAAAATACCACAGACTGGGTGACTTGACAATAGTAATTTGTTTCTCACAGTTCTGGAGGCTGGGATGTCCAAGCCATCAAGGAGGGAGCTGAGCTGGTCCCCTGGTGAGGGCGCTTTTCCTTTCTAGTGCAAAGCCCCTTCTCCTTGTACTCTTATGTGGGGGCTGTGGTGGGGAGGGGAGGAAGCAAGTTCTCTGCTGTATCTTCATAAGAGCACTAATCCATTAGGAAGTCCCCACTATCATGACATCATCTAAATCCTCATCACCTCTGTCAAAAGACAAAGTTACAACAAATTTAGCTTAAAGATGAAATTGCCTTTTGTTAGCAATTCACAAATAAGAGAGCTTCTCATCTCACAATTTAGAAAAGGCACTCTGCTGAGCGTGACAGAGCAGCTGGATTTTGAAAGGTAGGAACAAGGAAACAATGAATTTAAAAAATTTTTAAATATACTTAAAAAAAAATAATACAGAGTTTCATGATGTTGCTCAGGCTGGTCTCAAACTCCTGGGCTCAAGTGATTCTCCCACCTCGGCCTCCCAAAATGCTGGGATTACAGGCGTCAGTCACTACGCCCAGCCAAACAATAATTTTTAAGAAAGAGGAATGGTTAACATCAGGTTACTTCATCAGGCTGCCTTTCCTTGTAAGGGTTAAAGTAGAGGGAACTTCCTTTTCTTGACAGCTCAGGTTGACTGGGCCCTTTCTTATTGGTAGCTGTGAACCTCCTGTTTTCAGAATAACACTCTGGTGTTTTACCTGCCTCCTCTTTTTTTTTTTTTTTTGCACTCTGGAGTATAGTGGTACAAACTCCACCTCCCAGGTTCAAGCAATTCTGCTTCAGCCTCCCGAGTGGCTGGGACTATAGGCACATGCCACCACGCCTGACTTAAGTTTTTGTATTTTTAGTAGAGATGGGATTTCACTGTGTTCGCCACAATGGTCTCGATCTCCTGACCTCGTGATCCGCCCACCTTGGCCTCCCAAAGTGCTGGGATTAAAGGCGTGAGCTACTGCACCGGGCCACTTGCTTCCTTAAAGTTTAGTTTGATTATGTGGCATGAGTGACTCCATTTGGTTTGGCCTTTTGGGTCTGTTACCAGGGCAGTCCTGATGAAATAACTGGGAAAGTTTTTTAAAAAAATATTTTCCTTTAGTTGCTTTATTTATAGGCACAGCTGCTTAAAGAAACCAGACAGGCCAGAATGGCGCCAGAGCTTCTTGACCCCTTGCCAGACACCAGAAGGAGATAAGACCTGCTAACCAGCACACACTGGAGCAGTGATCCCTAGTTATCTTCAGATCATCAACATATCATAATAATGTTAAAATCTCTCCCCTAAAAGAAAATCTCTCCCATTTTGTGTACATGCATTGTATAAAGATGTATGTTTTTGAATTAAGCCCGTGTGTCTGAAGTCCCAGCCTGCACATGCTAACATCCCTCACCCTCCCAACACCCAGTCCCTAAAGTACCCATGACTGCTATTGTTCAGGGAGAAGGGCCATTTAGAGCGAGAGCCTCCCCTTCTGCAGTCTTGGCCAGTGAATAAAACCTGATTGCCTTTTCCAAGCGGACATTCTTCCTTTGTGATCAATACAAAGTGGGGAAAGAACTCAGTTTACTGGCAACAAGTCCAAAGCAATGGCCTTATATAAATTTTATTTAATACCTCCCAAAGGTCACCTCTCCAAATACCATCACACTGGGGGTTTGGTCTTCAACATGTGCATTTTGGAGGGGATACAGTTCGGTCCATAGTAGGCTCTTTGGTTTCCCGTTTCTCATTGATTCTGAGTATCTTTCCCAGGTAACTGCTGGGAGCAGAGGGGCCTAGGTCAATGCAGGAGTTAAATACTTTTGGTCGCTTGTCTTTTTTTTTTTTTTTTTTTTTTTTAAGAGACAGAGTTTCACCATGTTGGCCAGGCTGGTCTTGAATTCCTGGCCTCAGGTGATCCACCCACCTCGGCCTCCCAAAGTGCTGGGATTACGGGTGTGAGCCACCACGCCCGGCCTAGTTGCTTGTCTTAACAGCATGAATTTCAAGCAGGGCTTCTAGGAGTGGCTGCTCAGTTTTGGATGGCAGTTACCTGCCCTAGTCTCTCCCTGGGCAGAGCTCTGATGCAGAGCATCTTTTCCTAACGTATACAAAGCCATGTTTCAGGCTTGTTTTTTGAGCGGATTCCAAATCTTACAAGTGTCTAACAGTAATGATGCCACAGGGTACGCAGATTCTGACCCCATTTCCTAGGACTGAAAAATTTTAAAAAAGGAATGATTTTGAGAGGTGAAAATAAATCAGTTCTCATGTCATGCAGCTGAAGCTCTCCCTCTTCTCCGAGAGTGACTTTTTTTTGTTGGGACATTTTTCCACATCTCACACATACCCTGTTCCCCCACTCTCTACTCACTTGCCAGACTTGTCTGGATATGTTTGACTTTAAGTAGCAGATCCAGTCTGAGTCCATTGCCAAGGGCCCCTCGGGCCTGTGCAAGGCCTGCCTGCCACTTTGACAAACATGCCCAGGCGTGCTTGAACCCCAGCAGTGAACAACAGATTTTCCACTATACAAATAAAGGGAGGAAGCAGGCAAAGAGGTACTGCAGAGGTCCAGGAAAAGAGAGGGAGAGCACAGTGACACTGCGCCACTCCCTGCCTCAGGCTCTCTTTTGATTTGCATTTTAATGGCAAGTTTTGGTACGAAAGTTGCTATATACTCAGCGGTCAGCCTTTGTCCTCTCCACATCTTGGACCCTAAGTCCTTGATGAGTCAGGTTCTATTCCCTACTTGGCCTATGTGCAGTGCTCACCAAAAATGCTTAAGACACATTCTTGATGATGAAAAAAAATTATATTTAAGGAATGGTGAACAAAAATGAACTTAGATGAGAAACTAAAACAAACAAAAAGCTTTTCACTTTGCTTTGAACTGTTAAAAGAGTAGGGCTCTTCCTGCAGTGTAATATAGCTCTGCTATGACCAGTTTCGCCAAGTCTTTTCAACGACTGCCTTGGGAACCAGATCAATCATGATCTGCCCTTTAAAGGTAGCAGCACTAATTCCTGCTGCCAGCCTCAGCTCAGACACAATGGAGAAACAATTCCCCAATGTTAAACTTAATCACATTAATCTATTTTTCTGTAGCTCTGGTCTTTGCAAGAAACAGTGAATGTACAGCCAAACTCACTTAAATGTAATTCCTAGATGATGTCAGCCGTTCTACCTCTGTATCTTGTATTTTTGGGGCTGTTAATGAGATATGATAGCAGATAATATAGATTTGAATTTTGTGGTGTTTCTTTAAAAGTAGCCAGATAAGCAAGAACATGAAATGACTACGAAGAGTCCAATTTCAAACCTTGTTGAAGGTCATAATGAAGATGGTTGTCTTATAATCTCTTATCAACAGAGGTGTCGGGGAAGAAAAAATCCCCCTTACAACAACTAAATTAGTTAGGGTGGCCTCACCTCAATCTCCCATCATCCACATTGATTTATATTCTCACTACTTCTGTATTTTTATAAAGAATGGGGAGGGACAGTGCAATCCTATCATCTCCACATTTATAAAAGGAGTTCTTGAGCATTAAGGCAGAATGTAGTCCTCTGGATTCCTTTACGTAGTCAAGTAACCCACAATTTTTGTCTGGCCTCATCCAGTCTTCCCTGATTCCCTTTCCCTTGCAACTTTAGGTGCTGCCATGGGACCAAGTTCTGGCCAAAGGCACCCAAGTGGAAGAGAGAGCTTCTGGGAGCCTTCCTTGATGGGCAGCACACCCTTTGCCTCCTGCTTCCTGCTGCTTAAAGCTTGAGTGCTGTAACCATGGATCATGAGCATGCCACGCACAGCTGGATAGCAAGACAGAGGACTTTGGGTCCCTCAAACCATGAATCACTGTGTCAGTCCTTGCCCCACCACTCAGACTTTTGTGTGAGAAAGAAATTTAACCTGCAGCTTAAAACAACAAGTTTCTTCTTTTTTTTTTTTGAAATGGAGTCTCACTCTATCACCCAGGCTGGAGTGCAGTGGCACAATCTCGGTTCACAGCAACCTCCACCTCCCAGGTTCAAGTGATTCTCCTGCCTCAGTCTCCTGAGTAGTTGGGACTACAAGTGTACGCCACCACACCTGGCTAATTTTTGTATGCTTAGTAGAGACGGGGTTTCACCATGTTGGTCAGGCTGGTCTCAAACTCTTGACCTCGTCGTGATCCACCTGCCTTGGCCTCCCAAAGTGCTGGGATTATATGTGTGAGCCACCGAGCCTGGCACAAGTTTATTCTTGATCACACCATATATCCATTGCTGGTCAGCAGGTGGACTCTGCTCATTGTGGTTACTCAGAAAGCCAGGCTGACAGTGTCCATGTCAACCAATGCTTTCACCATTGCTGACAAAGACAAAGGGAATGTAGTGAATCGTATACTGGTAGGGCTTGCACCTGAAAATGACACGTGCCATTTTGCTGACTAATGCAAGTCACATACCATATGTAACTTCCAAAAAGGTAGGCAAGTAGTCTATTTGCCCTAAAAGCAGGAGAACCAGAATGTTTGGACAATCCCAATAATGACTACAATTTCTATCTTACCTAAGCCACTGTTATTTTGGGTTTTCAGCCAGTTGCATCTGCACTGAACCCTACTTGAGATAGGAATGATCACATCAATGCTGTGATAAGTAAATTTAAACTAAGTCCTGTGAGGAAGGCTGTCACTGGGTACACACCTTATACTCTAGAGGATTTGCAGGGATCACTCCCTGTGGCTTTGCTGGGAAGGAAGAAGCCATATCTTTCTTAAGATCCTTAGTCATCCTTGAATCACTGACATCTACTACACTGGAGGCAAATCTCTAATAATTCTATTACTAAAGGTCAGCTTAGCACCTCTAGCTCCTTCTAAGTCTAGGAATTGTTCCCTATTCTTTTGAAAACACAACTCAAGTCTTTTTGTATTCTGCTTTGTTCCTGCATTCAAATCTTAGTCCTTGAGATCTGTCATCTTTCTTAGTGGCTCTAAATATGTCCTTACCTCCTTCAATTTGGCAAACATCTTCACTTGACCCTATGACACCTTCCAAATCTATAGACCAATGAGTTGTTCTCTACCTACTGTCTTATTGTTTTCCTTTTCTGAAACCCCTATGATGAGGCTTCTGTTTGTACCATTCTACTTAAACTGTCTAAAAAGCCACTAATGGCTTTTTTATCAAGAAGCATTTGTCTAAAACTCTGGAATTTCTTGGAAACATGTTTTTGTATGTTTCACATAGTGGGATGGATAACAGTAGCAGATTAAAAACAGTCGTAGGTTTAGTAAAACATAGTAGAGTCCTTTCTGCATTTGTGTAGTATGGGAATGCATTTTGATCTGCTATAGGTAAAATCATATGTCTGTCTGCTCATGCCCCAAAACACAGGAGCCATCTGCAGTACAAGGCTGACATATTTATTTCTTTAAATGAGCTATATTTTGCAACATACACATTCGATCTGTAATCCAGAGTGTTTATTTAGTGGGTGTAGGTGTGACCTAGAAGCGGGCACAGTTCATTAAAAAACACCAAAACCTTTTACAGGTTATTCTCACAGATAAAAATTCTACAGACAACCAACAGAGGAATCTTTATTGTTCCTGGAGAGCTAGACCGTGCACAGAAGGACAATACTTGCTCTTTGCAGTCTCATTCAGAAGCAGGAAAAAGGGGCTATATTGGATTTGAATATGAAAGACAAAAGCAGCTCTGGAGACACCAACTAACAGTCTGTGTTACAGGTTTAACACACTCATTTAATCTCATTGGAAAAAATAATGAAACTGGAGAAAGGTATTTATGGAACTGGAGGAGAGCATATTTTGCTGGTTTTACTTTATGTTTGAAGTTTTGGGTATAGCTACACCATAAATACTGAAATGCCTAGCATAAAGAACGCAGCCTGGGGCATACCCCATAAAACTTACAGTGCAATTAAATGAGCAATTTCCACTGGAAATAAAACGGGCATGTTGAGTGGAATATGAATTAAACCGCATATGACTCAGGCCTGCACTAGGCTTTAGAGAGCCATCTAAGGTTTCAGTAGCACCTGATCAGTCCATCTATAGGTCAAGGCCAGTAAGTAACAAAAGATAACTGTAGTTAGCATGAACATTAGGGTATACCAAACTGTGGTTAATGTAGTTTCTCTGTCATGATGTCTCTTGAAAGGGCCCAGCAAAATTACGACTGATAACAAAGGATTAAACCTGACCTTTCGTTACCCCGCAGACATATTGAGCTTCCGGTTGTTTGCTATGCAGCATTTTTGACACTTCCCTCAAACTTCATTTCTCCTAAATCAAAGTCACCCAGTTGTCATTACAAAAGAGTTTCTAAAAGAGATTTCAACTAGAAAACCAAAAAGCCATCAAAACAAACATTGGTTTGCAGTCCAGGCTACTTTCTGTCCTGGTTCATTTCTGGGATCTTATTTGGAGATTAAAGGGTAATGAATGATTCCCTGATATCCTGAGGGAAAATCAGTTCAGGAGTAGCCTTAGAAAAACCACATGTAGAAATCTGGCTGATAGAGGCAGAACAGAAGTTTCAATCTTATTTTTAGTGTAGGGTAAAGCAAGTCCACCCAAGATAAAGCTTAGCATTTTTCCTTTGAGGAATTAGGGTAAGGGTGAAGGAAAGAAAGCTTGACATTCTTCTGCCTGTGAAAGGCAGAAGAAGGCTCAGAGAAGCCAGTTCCATCTTTTCCCAAGTGCCAGGCCTCCGCAGTCCCCAGAGGAAATGAGGGCATGGGGTGGGTAATAGGGCGTGTGATTTGAATGAGTATTCCCAGCCATTTAATATGTTCACAAGTCAAACTATAAAGTATTTCTTTAAAAAATTATAGTATTTCACTGCAGTTTGAATGTACTTTCTCTTGTCAAAATAGTGTGTTATTTTTCTAATGATAAAAATGTGCTACATATATAGAAAATTTTCCCAAATGAGAAATAACATTTTCTGTGGCAGCGCATACAGTGCTTGAATTTTTCACCTTGGATTTTATTCTAGCCAGACCTAAACTCAGTATGTCTTACTTGCATAATGATAATTTACGTCGTCAACTAAACGCACTGTTTCCTGCTCGTTTGTCCAGCAGCCATGTTTTCCTAAAGTGAGCAATGTTTTGTGCATTTGTCTGGCTGGCTGAGGGCTCCTCCCTACAGAGCCTGCAGCCATGGAAGCATCTGGAAGGACAGTGTTTGCTTGTACAAGAGGGAAGGATAGGATGAGAAAAGCAAAAGCTTGGAGCGTCCGTGGTCAGAAGAAAGCTGAAACTAGTTAGGAGGAAGGAGTGTGAAAGTGAATGAGGAGCTAACGCAGTAAAGTAGCTTTCCCTGTGACCCTGACGAGTCGGGCATTCCTGTCTTAGACTAAAGGCATAATAAAAAAAAGGCACTTTATTTAGGTTACCGGAGCATTATATAACCGGAAAGTTTTACAGTTTTATATATACAGTGAATAGTTTGTAGAGGATAAAAAGACTTCCCTTTGGTTAATTATTTAGGTAAGATAAAAACCCACGAATTCTTCAAGGATGCATTTCTTTCTTTTTTTTCCTGCCATTTTTTTTTTTAAGACAAAAGCTTAAAGGCGTAAGATGGAGTTATTTTCATCGAGATGTCACCCTCGATGCTGCTGCTGCTTTACTACATGTTCACAGTCAAAATCATTTCATGTTTTCCTCGCATAACTACGACCAGTTCGAAAACAGCTTTGTTAATTAGCAAGAGATGACGCAATATATCACCGCATCTTTAGGGCTCTGGCGCCAGCTAGTGGTGGGAAAGGGGAGCCGCCTTGTCGCGCTCTAATCCGGGAAGGCGTCGGTCTTCTCCCCTCCCCTTATCCCTCATTCTCCTCATTTTTTTCCATCAGCATAATGGGGGAATCATTGCAGTGTGGCCAGAGAGGAGCAGACGAGATTATAGATGAAAGGAGAGAAAAACGGTGGGCAGGGGCAGGGAGAGGAAAGGCCAGACAAATGCAATCATTTCTCCAAAGGATTTGAGAAGAGATCATTTATTTGAAATATTCCTGCCATGTTGATGGAGCAGCTCAATCTTTTGCCAGTGAATTTTTAGTCTTTTGTTTTTCATTTGTAGATATGCTTGAACATATACTTAGGACACGTAATAACTATGGAACTTCATCACAAACACAGCACTGAGGACATGTTGTAAGTGTAAATTTGTGTTCATTTTTAAGTGGCAAATATTTCTGCTGTAACAGGCTCTGTTACCTCCTCACTGGTGCACCTCTGAGAATAACTCTCAAATGGTTAGTAAAGGAGAAACCTCTTAAGACGGTATTTGTAGATGGTACACTATGAAAAAAATATAAAATTTCCAGGCAAAAGAGACTTTATTTGGGAGGTATAAAGTAGATGGAGGTTTGGAGCTCTATCTAATCTCAAATAGAAATAGGTTGTGATGATTTACAGGAAAACAGAAAACATACAGTATTTATTTTAAGAACAAAGAATCTTTGGCAGGCCGTCTTTCTCATTTAATTAAGCCATGGCGGATCTTACTAGGGTTATGGAGGGACTTCAAATGCCAATAAATAAAACCTGAAGCTGAGACATTTCTTTCACGAAATAGCTGGAGCTGTTTATAACTCTATTACTTATTGCTAAAATCCATTATTATTACTAATATTCCCCGTGGAATTTATTATGAAAACAAGCTGAAGTTTATAAAGAACTTTCCTTTTTAAATGTCATTCATATACCTATATTTATGTCAGTTATAGAGAATAAGGATAATCTGAACCAAAACTCTTGTAATAATAGTTTTGGAAGGCAGATCTAATTTAAGAGGAGGTTTCAGGAAGGAAGACATTGTCACAGTCTTACCTCAGTCTAATTTATATTACTATGCTGTTGGAGAAATAACATTTAAAATCTTGCCTATGTGAGACATTAGATAGCAAAATAGCTGGTCATGGTGTTGGTGTTGAAATTTACGCAGACTACTATTTTGAGTATATTTTAAACTTTTACTAAAAACTGCATATTTGATATAAAAAATTCAGTTAATCTTGTTACCAACCAAGTCAAAATGTTGACATGTTCCTCTTGGTTTTAATCATCTTATAACTTTTTATATGTAATAAGGCCCTGGTTAAAAATCTTAAAAATCTTCAGTTGACCTTGTTTCCTCTGTGTCCCTTTTGTCTTTTGATATAGAAGCCAAGCTCCTACAATTAAATAAGAGTTTCAAGTCAGTACCTGAAAAGGAATGTTACTACTTTTTTTTTTTTTTTTTTTAGAAAAAGCAGATTAACTTTATAAGGCTCTATCAATGACAGTGGATTAATTGAAACACATGAATGATAGAGTTGAATTGCCATAAAATTTTGAGAATTACAGCAAAATAAAATAATTTATACTCTTTTAAAACAGCTTTGTGCTATGTAAGTACCTACTTTAAGTGCCGAGTTTGTGATTAGGTCTATCTTTAAGACTGTTTAATGGTTGCCTTAAAATATTTTGATGCCTACTATAATCCTTATATAATTTTCCATATGCTACCAAATAAATGCTTTGAAATGTCATTCCATCTTAATTTGAAATTTACTCATAAAGATTTTAAGATTTATCATTTGAATTTAATTTCTTGTCACTTTTTGATATTACAAAATTGGAAAGTAACTCTATATGGCAAATGAACACATTCGAACGAAGGAAGGGAAACATGACAATATATTTATATTTTTTTCTCTTTAGTGATTGCTCTGATGACTTTGAAATAGTGATATCGGCAAATAATTATTTAATTTGATTCAAATCCTTCTTTCATTCTAACCAGTGCATAGAATTTTAGTTAAAGAAATAACCATAAGATATCATTTTTACTCGTGTGGGTAGATGTCTCTGAATGTGACAACATAATCACATACTTACAAATAAGGACACTCACACATTCATTCTGATATTCACTTTTGAAAAGATAAGGCATACTAAAATGTGTATATGTGAATAATTAAATATTTGTTTGGCCTCTAGATTACACGTTTGTGAAATAGCACAATCTTCCCTTGCAGAGTGATGCTGGAGCCCTCGACAGACCCTCTCCTCAGGAGACATTGGCACAGTATAAGGGGGACACATCTGCGGCAAAGTACTACAGATGGTTCCCCTCATTAGCCTACAGAACTCCAAGCAGCCATCACGGAGGAGGCTTGGGAATCTCACTTGGACAAGATGTTAAGCAACCTCCTGTTCAATGTCATTACAGTTTCTCCAAAATAATCTCCTTAGTGTGCCCTGTTGGGCTGGGGCTGGTTTACATGTTGCACTTGCAGAGATTAGAGATGGCAGCACCGTATCCAGTTTGCCCAAGGGCATTACATGATTTTTAGATTTGAAAAAGTTCCACAACAAGTCAGGCTTGGAAAACTTCTTAATCTAAATGCAGTGGCCGGACAGCTCCATGCTCCCTGGAAACTCATTACCTTTTGGAATTCCAAGCACTACTCACCTTCATGTTCACACTTCTTTATTACATTAAATGCATTGGCACTCTCCTTTCTCCTCTTCCCCTCAACCCACTGATTTATTGACATAATGGTATTTTAATTTTGTTTTGTTTACCCTTTGTTTATGAATCAGCCTTAAAATCAGGGCACCAAGCCCTGGCAACCGGAAATGTTAGTTAAGTTTAGCAGTAGGAACAGCAGGGGGAGCCCATACTGTTTTACGGTCTGCAGTTTCTCCGGCTAGATTATTATAATAATAATTATTGTAGTTGTTGTTTTACATTTATAACATAGATGTTTACCATCTGTGTACATGTATAACATAGATGTTTAGAACATGGGCAATCACCATGTGCTAGATTATTGCAGTTTTAAGTCACAGAGGGTCAATTTTTGTTCCTTAATTATATGAAATTATCAGGATATCACTGACAATGATTGATAGACAAGAACTTGGCAATAAGAGTTTTCTTCCCTGTTTTTAGGACTAGAGAGAAATCCTATTTCAAATTTCATTATTTCTTGAAAAATAAAATAAGCTAAAATCCCTATGTAATCTCTGGCTGTTTCCTGGTATTTCCAGTGGCAGCTTTTTGTTTTCTGAAATAAAGAGAAGTTAAAATATACCATCTGACATGTTTTTAAGATTGTGATAGTGAGGAGAGGTTCTACTGCAATTACTGGGTATTCTAATGTGAGCCAGACTTAGTTTTCCATTTTAAAGCTAATAAAATGCAGAAGCCCAGTGACCTTTAATATTGTTTCCTTATGCTTGATGAGGTCCTTGGGTCAGTAGGTTTTCACTACCGTAAAATAATTCAGAATATCTGAATTACATTTTGCTCTCTAAATAAACCATTTTAACGTCTCTGGGCTACATTTTATATATTGTAGCTCATCCTAGATTATTCTGCTCTCCTGGAGAGGGAACCAACTCTAAAGTGATATTCACATGCCTGAATTGGTAACTTTGCCAGTAATGTCAGAAAAATCATCTTACAATATGATTCCTGATTAGGTTAACAAGAGTTTTGTAAAACTAACTTTATTTTTGATGATAAATACTGTATTCCATAATTTTTGGATTTCATAAGAAATAGCTTAAAACTAAACATCAACCTTGAACGTTGCCAAGGATATTGAATATTGATGCAACCCATACACTTTTAAAAATTGAGAGTAATTAATTTTTTTTTCTCTTTTGCCAAATAATGTAAGGTTTAAAATTATATGATGGATCAACAATTCTTTGGATTGGCATTTCTGGTTCTTTCCATTTTGAAATTAAAAAATCCAGCCTTAGGGTGATCAGAAAACCTCAGGGAGGAATGGCATTTGAAGAGGTCTTGAAGGTTGAAAAGAAGTTTATGGTGATGGTAGTGGGTGGGATGTATAGTTCTGAGAGGGAAAGATACTTCAGGCAGAAAGAAGATCATAAGCAAATAGGGTAGTACTGGAAAGGGGTCTTAGTGAGACTAACATATCTAGACCTTGGGTGTATCCAGAGGAACAGTTGGCTATCTGTGATGTTCTGATGTGCAGCTAAGCAGTTAGGACTTTATTCTAGAGGCAATGCGAGCCAGGAAGGGTGTTAGAGAGAGACATATTAAGAATTACATTCCAGGGAGATTGATTTGGTGCCAGGGTACAGGATCCTTGAAAATTTAATTCAGTTGATTTAGCAACAGCATTAGAAAGCAAAATAAAGAAGATCTAATTTAAAAGTCACTCTTCACATAATTCTAGAATATGATATAAAGTGTTTTTATGTCACCTTCCCTGACTAATATAGTCAATGCTAAAATCCAGGAGAATACTCAGCTATTTATGGGTCTTTTCTTTCCATGAATATTGGTAATAACATCTTACATTTGGGAAGCATAATTTATTATTCTAAATGCTTTTTATTATTTAAAATAATATAATAAAGACATAATAAGTCTCTTCCTCACCTTGATCTCCCTTTCATGGCATATGTAAATGTAGATTTAGAGATAAGATAGAAAGCTTAGGTCTACTTCAGTATTTCTGTGAGTACTTGAAATTAGGTCAGGCGCGATGGCTCATGCCTGTAATCCCAGCACTTTGGGAGGCTGAGGCGGGTGGATCACCTGAGGTCAGGAGTTTGAGACTGGCTTGGCTAATATGGTGAAATCTTGTCTCTACTAAAAATACAAAAAATAAGCTGGGTGTGGTGGTGGGTGCCTGTAATCCCAGCTACTTGGGAAGCTGAGGCAGGAGAATCATCTGAACCTGGAAGGCAGAGGTTGCAGTGAGCCGTGATCGCACCACTGCACTCCAGCCTGCGCTGCAAGAGTGAAACTCCATCTCAAAAAAAAAAAAAAAAAAGAAATTACCATTCTATGGCTACTTGTTTTAAATAAACATTGAATTTCATTTTGTAGGTGTCTTACACTGTGGTACCATAGTTGACTCAATTATACACTCATAAAGCACATTTCAGAGAAAAAAAAATTAGAGCGTCAACCAGTTATATGTGTCAATATATATAAATGGCTTTTCCTAAAAAGTTTTACAGTTTGCAGGCATAATATATTAATATCGTATTCTACTGGATCCAGTGAGAAAGAGAAAAGGAACAATAACATGAAGAAAGCAAAAGGGGACCCGAATTACAGAGAAGAGATTTAAATAATTTTAGTAAAATACAATATTTTAAAAATGTTTCAGGAAAATAGCTTATATCAACAAATTTTAAAACTATATAGTATACTTTAAAAAGTACCATTGGGCCAGGCGCGGTGGCTCACGCCTGTAATCCCAGTACTTTGGGAGGCCGAGGTGGGTGGATCACGAGGTCAAGAGATCGAGACCATCCTGGTCAACATGGTGAAACCCCGTCTCTACTAAAAATACAAAAAATCAGCTGGGCATGGTGGCGC
>NW_016107393.1:662395-684595 GCF_001604975.1 Cebus imitator | reverse complement strand
AAAAAAAAAAAAAAAAAAAAAGTACCATTGGATCTTACTGAGGAAAAGAGTACCCATTCCAGAAAAAAACTAAAAACCTAAAAATAAAAAGTACCATTGGAGTGGGGAGGAAACCCAGTAAGACAATTCCTTCTAAACCATTTGATAAAAAGTGGGAAGTTAGAATAGTTACCTAATGCAGTCCATGTGTTTATCTGTTGAACTGATAGTAACATGATTCAAGTAACACACCATTTCTGGCTTATGTAGCCAAAATTACCATCTTTGACACCCCTATCAATGTGTGCTTCCATCTAACATCGTAGAAATATATAGGGCTCTTTAGATTCCGTGTTTGGCATTATCACAATTTTTGCTTGGCTCAGACAGGGCAGGTTGATTATCATTAAAGTGTTATTTATTTCTATTTTATTAAGCCCCTTTTACATTCATGTTACAGGTTAATTTATACTTTTATTTCATGCACTACTTGGCTTTACTGATTAATATGCCCCATGGCATTCAATAAAGTCAGGCAGTGGAGGAAATAAGAGTGGTATTAATTTCTAACATTGCTATAAATTTGGCTTAATAAAACTAGCTCAATAACATTACAGAAGTAATACAATGGATGCTTCCAAATTGTTAGCAAAGATGCAACTAAACAATTTTCCTTCCTGAATTTCATATAACACAATTGCCTTTTCTTTGAAGTGTGGAAATGAAACCTGCCATATATTTTTTCTCTCTTTAAAAGGTAATCTAATAGTTGGCATGATAACACAGTACACAGCTCTCCATTTGAATTATTCCAATACGCCTTATTCAGATTTTAGGTTACAAACCGTGCAAATCAACACAGGCTCACAGGCCCCAGAGATGGGGGAGCGAAACTTTATTCATGTAAGAATTTTCATAAAGATTAATATTAGGTCTGCAGAATCATTTGTTCTTTAACGTATTAATGTTCAATTCCATAAATAAATATGGCTACTGCAAAATCTGAGAATATGGAGAGGCTAGTGAAAATCTACATGCTAGCTTTTTTCTCTTTTCCAGTTAACCCAGCACTCCCACCCCAATTGTTCAATGAAATAACCTTAGAATTAGGATTTATAGGAACTTATAAAAACGAGGACACACTGCCACCCACTGAATTTTGGCTCACAAAATTGTGATGATAAAGAATGTATTACATTATTAACTAACCAAATTCATGTATTAGAGAGAACACTTACTCTCTCCTTTTCATTTATTAGATTATAGCCAGGCCAGCCAAAATATTGTTACAAATTGGAAATTTGCTTTTATCTCCATTATTCCAAAAAAGCAAGGGCACTTTATCCTGATGTTTTCCCTTAGCTTTTCACTAATGTCTTTGAATAGCATTTATGGGCTGGAAGGAGATTTGATAGAGAAAACCAACAAACAGAAATGTGTTCATTTGACAGATATTTATTTACCAGCCTTTGTACCAGGCTGGGGACAGAATTGTGAAACAGTTTTAGAATTTGTCCTCTCTCCCCCTAGAATATATAGACTTTTTTTTTTTTTTTTTCCTGGAGATAGGGTCTCTTTCTCTGTAGCCCAGGCTGGAATGCAATGTTGTGATCACAACTCACTGCAGCCGCAACCTCCCAGGCTCAAGCCACCCTCCCGCCTCAGCTTCACAAGTAGCTTTGACTACAGGCACATGCCACATGCCACCACGCCCAGCTAATTTTTAAATATTTTGTAGAGACGGCATCTTGCTGTGTTTCCCAGACTGATCTCTAACTCCTGAAGTCAAGCAATCCTCCCACCTTGGCCTTCCAATGTGTTGGGATTACAGGCATGAGCCACCATGCCCTCCCTAGACTTGCTTTTTTATTTACTTTAATAAATGGTGAAATTTGATACCTTTAGTAAGGAAGCTATTTTGGGACAGAAATTTTTTTTTTTATTTGTCTTTGAATGGATGAGGAACTTCTGCATTCCTTAAGTCCTCCTCAAATCATACCAGACAAAGCAGTAGGCATCTTTGCTCATGAAACAGTTCAAGAAACAGTGGCAGGGCGAGTCATTCTTATACCCACTCAGCACCCTGAGCATATGTATATGTATTTTATTTATTTATTTTTTTGAGACAGTCTTTCTCTGTTGCCTAGGATGGAGTGCAGTGGCATGATCTTGGCTCACTGCAACCTCTGCCTCCCAGTTCAAGTGATTCTCCTGCCTCAGCCTCCTGGGTAGCTGGGATTACAGGCGCCTGCCACCATGCCCTGCTAATTTTTGTATTATCAAGAGATGGAGTTTCACCATGTTGGCCAGGCTGGTCTCAAACTCCTGACCTTAGGTGATGCGCCCACCTCAGCCTCCCAAAGTGCTAGGATTATAGGTGTGAGCCGTGGCGCCTCACCACTCTGCATGTTTTGAGACTTACTAAATCAGCTTAATAGAATGTTGTAACACTTACTCCTTTGCTCCAGCTCAAATGAATCCAAGTCTATTAGATAAGTGGATTTGATGTTTTCATGTTTTCCTTTGCTCAGCTTTTGGTTAAAATTACATTTTCAGATAACTCACATAAAAAAGATGTGCCTTTTCATGTTAATGTATTTATGCAACTTCCAGCTTTATAAGAAAGTTAAAATTTCATTTTTGCTGTTTCTGCTACTAAACCCAAAATGATCTTCTTTGCTTTAAAAATGAGATGTTTAGAATAAACAATTCTAGGCTGGGTGGGGTGGCTCATGCCTGTAATTCCAGGGCTTTGGGAGGCTGAGGCAGAATTGCTTGAGTCCAGGAGTTTGAGATCACCCTGGGCAACACAGTGAGAACCCGTCTCTAGAAACAAACCAACAAGCAAACAACAACAAAATGGCGGCTCACATCTGTGATCTAATCCCAGCAGTTTGAGAGGCTAAAGTGGGAGGATCACTTGAGCCCAGGAGTTGAAGACCAGCCTGGGTGGCATAGCAAGACCCCATCTCTACAAATAATTAAAAAATTAGCCAAGTGTGCTGGTGTGTGCCTGTGGTCCCAGCTACTTGGGAGGCTGAGGTGGAAGATCACTTGAGCCTAGGAAATTGCAGAGAGCTGTGATTGTGTCACTGCACTCTAGCCTGGGTGAAAGAGAAAGGCTCTGTCTCAAAAAAAAAAAAAAAAAAAAAAAAAAGAAAGCCTTTCTAAATTATTATTCCTCAAAGTAGTTTTTAGTAAAAAGCTATCTTCAAAGGAATAATCTACATTCTGGATCCTGAGAATGACCATTCAAAAGCAAAACAATTTTAGAGACTTTGGAGTCCCATCTTAGAAAGAAGAACATTTGTTTCCAGAGTCCTCCTTGGTTCCTGAGCTGGAAAATGACTTCCATTGGCTTATCCATCTTCAGGTAACCATTCACTTATAAACATGCTGATTTGAATCAGTGAATTGAATCAATCTACACAGGCAGTCACCCATACAAGCCATTATTTGCTTTAGGAAATCTGTTTGTTAGCTACTAAATTTTGATGCTTTTTTATAAAGTAGACAGACTAAACTTAGTTTATTATATTTCAGGATTGATTTGACAATGCCTTTGGCTGACCTCGCAGCTGCTCAACACACAAAGATACCTAAAACAGATACACTTCAGCTATTAAACTAAACTCTGGCAAAAGTTTTCCTTTCTTTTTATTTTATTTTATTTTTTGAGATGAAGTCTCAGTCTTATTGCCTAGGCTGGAGTGCAATGGCGTGATCTTGGCTCACTGCAATCTCCGCCTCCTGAGTTCAAGTGATTTTCCTGCCTCAGCCTCTCAAGAAGCTGGGATTACAGGTATGTGCCACCATGCCCATATTTTTATTTTTATTAGAGACAGAGTTTTGCCATGTTGGCCAGGCTGTTCTCGAACTCCTGACCTCATGTGATCCACCTGCCTCAGCCTCCCAAATTGCTGGGATTACAGGTGTGAGCCTCTGCACCCAGCCAAAAGTTTTCCTTTCTAATCAAATGAGGAAATTTTATTGAGATAAGAATGGGAAAGCATGGTGGCTCAGCACTTAGGGAGGCTGAGGTGGGTGAATCGCTTGAGTCTAGGAATTTGAGACCAGCCTGGGCAACATGGCAAAATCCCATCTCTGCAAAAAATATAAAAATTAAAAAAAAATTAGCTGGGCATGGTGGCATGCACCTGTAGTCCCAGCTACTTGCAGGGCTGAGGTGGGAGACTCACTTGAGCCTGGGAGGCAGTGAGGTGGCAGTGAGCCCAGATTGCACCACTGCATTCCAGCCTCAGTAACAGAGCAAGATCCTGTCTCAAAAAAAAAAAAAGAAAAGAAATGAGAAAATCAAACCTGTTGGTGAAATGAGTTAGGCAGTGGATTGAACCAAAATGTAAAGTTGTATGTTTTTAGCTAATAGGAAATAAAATATACTGTTGGTAACCTTTCAGGACTCTGAATCCATGTATAATTACATTGCTTGCTACTTTTCCCTCTAGTATCATCTAACCTGAAGTTATTGCAAATTAAACAATGCTAAAAGTATTTTCATCTTAAATGTCTGTTCCATAAGTAAATCTAAAACCTTTAGGAGTCTGCAAAAATGTACTACTTTAATAATTCATTCTTTTTTTTATTTGAAAAGTGAAAGCAAGTTTATTAGGAAAGTAAAGAAATAAAAGAATGGCTACTTCATAGACAGGGCAGCCCCAGTAATTTATTCTTTGCAAAGATTTCTGGGGTATGATGATGCTTAACAGACTGGGTCAGTTGCAAAAATAGTTTTGCAAATGTTGGTATAAAAATGAATAATATATGTGGAAAGCAAAAAAAAAAAAAAAAAAAAAAAACAAAAACTTATTTGGTGGCTCACGCCTGTAATCCCAGCACTTTGGGAGGCCGAGGTGGGTGGATCATGAGGTTTAGAGATCGAGACCATCCTGGCCAACATGGTGAAACCTGTCTCTACTAAAAATACAAAAAATTTGCTGGGTGTGGTGGCGCGCGTCTGTAGTTCCAGCTACTCGGGAGGCTGAGGCAGGAGAATTGCTTGAACCTCTCGGCAGTGAGCCGAGATCGCGCCACTGCGCTCCAGTCTGGTGCCTGGTGACAGAGCGAGACTCTGTCTCAAAAAAAAAAACAACAAAAAACAAAACTTATTTGGTGACAACTAGATTATATTGATGCAATTTAAGTTTCAGATAGTCTCAACTTAAATCCTTAGTGAAATACATTAATTTTTCAAATGATCAGGACTCAGCAAAATATATGTGAATGTGAGATGAAGCGTGCTAAAATTTTCCCTCTCCTGGATTTTTTTAAAAAACAAGTACATTAAAGAATTACCACCCTTTGAGGATAAGGATACTATTTTCTTTTTGAAAGGAAACATTGTACTCTATAGAATGACTTGTACTGTCTTTTGTGCCATTATTAATACATTTCCTGTTTAAGGAAATGACTTTTTTTAAACATGATAGTTTAAACTTCAAAATAAGTGCTATTGACTTTTAAAATATCTTACTAATGTCATTCTGGGCATGAAGAATAAAGTGTGGAAAATGCTTGTCATTATCTATTGTCATGAGATTCTCCTTTTTGAATAAAATAGCTCACATTTGTTGTTTCTTTTCTGGGGAGTGGCAATTAAGAGAGGGGAAAGTAAGTTTTGTAGATAAAGCAAATAGATACTTCACTTTTAGATTAGTGAGGGATATGGTGATTTTTTAAAATACAAATATATACTATGCCTATAATATATATTAAATATCAGCGATCTCTTCCAGAGATCTTGCCCTCATATTTACAAAGGCCATACAAATGTCCTTATATATTATATAGTTCTATCTAATTGATTCTGTTTTCCTTCATTTCTATTTTTCTGTTCTTTCCTTTCAATCAGCTTCTTTAGGTTGAATATTTTTCTGTTCTTATTGCCTTCTTCAATACCACCATTTAAACTTTAACAAGATTCAAATTGAAATATTAAGCACAGAAAATAGAAAAAGCAAAAGTTTTAACTGAATTTTTAAATATTATGTACTTGAAGCATGTTTCACGAATGAATAACATACATGATTAACATGCATTTAAAAAAATATGTAGGTTGCCCCATGAAAATGCTATCACTTACTGAGGGGAATCTACATTTGCATTTAATTTACTCTAATATTTTTCGCTTATGAAATAAGCAAGGTAATTATGCAGCATATACATATATATATATATATATATATATATGTATATGTTTTACAAAAGTATACGTTTTAAAGTTTTTCCTTTTGGGAAAAAATACATACTTGTATGTAGTTATTGAGGCCTTACTCTTAAAACCAAGGTGACTCTTAGTTTTGAAAAGAATAGAGCACTATAATGAATAACAAATTATACTCTGCAAAGCAAGCCTTAATTGTGCATTAATACTAGTAGATACTATTTCTGCATTTTTATTTGTACTAGGCAATGTGCTAAATGCTTTATATACATTAGCCTCATTTCAGTTTATTTAACTTCACAAGAAAACCATTGGTTAGGAATTTTTACCCTCATTTTACAGGTGAGAAAACGGAAACAGGGTTGAGTGACTTACTCAAGGTCTCAGTCAGTGGTAAAGTTAGGATTTGGATTCGTGACTGTACAATTATACATACAGCATATTGAACAAGATCAGACAGGTTTAAAATACCTGTAAAATTTCTGATTAGTTAAATATGATGTAGAAAAATATAATAATGATGGCAATAAATAACCAATAAATGTTAGAAGACAGAGTTTAATAGACAAAGATATGATGCATAACTCCGTTTCTCCTGTAGAAGTAGATGAGGAAGTTATAATAGAGGAGATACAATGATAGTTCTGTAAAACTGTGAAGCAAGCATTGATTATTTGCTTGATTCATTAATTTACTTAATTAGGTTTTTATTGGCCATACTGTTGGGTGGTGGTGTAGAAAGATCAGTAGGAAATGTGCCTACCTTTACAGAGTTGACAGAGACGGAGTCTTACCCTGTCACCCAGGCTGGAGGGCAGTGATGCAATCTCAGCTCACTGCGAGCTCTTCCTCCCAGGTTCAAGTGATTCTCCTGCCTCAGCCTCCTGAGTAGCTGGAATTACAGGTGCGTGCCACTATGCCTGGTTAATTTTTATATTTTTAGTAGAGACGGGGTTTCACCATGTTGGTCAGGCTGGTCTTGAACTCCTGACCTCATGATCTGCTCACCTCAGCATCCCAAAGTGCTGGTATTACAGGTGTGAACACTGTGCCCGGCAACAGTCTTTTGAGTATGCAGACCATCCACAGGTAAATAATGCAGAGGTTCAAGAATGATCATAGATTGTCCTCATTGCAAAGGAAGGTATATAATCTAGAAAGGGGTGCATGGTGGGTGGGAAGGAGACCTGTCCTGAGTTTTAAGTTTTATATGTGAAGCAGGTAATATGGTCAAAATTCCAGGTAGAGAAAACAGGTCGTAGAAAGCCAAGAAGCTCCAAATGAGAGCAGGTAGGTTAGTGAAGCAATTGAGGAGCCTGAAGATAGAGAGAAAGGCTAGATCTTCCGGGGCGAAACAGGATAGAGGTTGATGTAAGGTTGTAGGGAAGAGACATGATGAGATCCGTATGTTAGGACAAGCATGGGGGCTATAGCGTGGAGAGAGAACATGCTGAAGAAAACCAGTTAGGAGGCTGTTGGGGACAGGAGGGAAGTGACGAGGGGCTGATATGGGCAATGATGGGGGTTTTAGTGAGAAGGGACAGCCCAGGATATCAAAGAAAACAACAGAAGAAAAGTTTCAAGGAGGAAGAAACAGTAAACAGTATCAAATGAGGTAGAGAAAAGCTGTTCATTGGATTTACTAACAAGGTCTCTGGTGACTCTTGCTAGAGAAGCAAGTGTTAGTGGTTCACAGAGAAGCCCATGAGGTTGAGGAGTGACCTGGGGTGAGTGGGAAGGAAAGACAGTGAGGCCACAGTGTTTTCCTTTTCTACTCCCTGTGCTGATTTCCTCCTCTACTTCCAATCTCGGGGAAGAATAAAACCACTTAACGGACAATTAGTGAAAACTAGTGCATGCCGTAAGCCTCAAAATGACCCTATGTTGTTGGGCCCACTATTATCTTTATTTTCTAGGAGGAGAGCAGAGAGTTTGAGAGATTTATACCCCAGCCCGAGATCCACAGTTGGTAAGTGGCAGGGCTCTAGTTCAAAGCCCGGTCAGTGTGATTCCAGAGCTTACAGTCTCATCACTACCCTTTTCTAGAATTTAGCATCTGCATGCTTGCTTTTCTCTCCCTTCCTCTCAAGACTATTTTCAATCACGGACCTAATCAACTCATTTTTACCAAAACATAAATGATGGGCACAGCTCATTATGTTGTTGTTTTTTTTTCTGGTTACATTTTGAAATGACCATTGGCTATATTTCTTTTTGCATTTTGATTGTGAAATAAAGCACCAGTTTTGGCACTTTATGTAAGTGGCATCATTTGTGTTCTTCTGTGTCTTGCTTCTTTTACTCAAAATTATATTTTGCGATTCATCCATGTTGAGTGTGGGATTAGTGCTGAATAATATTTCCTTATATGAATTTAACATGTTATTTGCCATGCTATTTTATTCTTTAGGGACTTGGGGGTTATTTCTAGTGTTGAACAATTATGACTGATGTTGTCTCTTTTTTTTAAAAGTTCATTTTTTCTGTTCAAGGAGCTCTAAGAATACAATTTTAAACATCTTTAAATATTTTAGGAGGTCAGGATTCCTTCCCAGTTCCCTTGAAATGAAAACCGACAGGTGGTTCCTGTGGGTTCCTAATTTGCTTACTCATGAGGCCAAACCTGAGGAGTATGAGAAGCATTTCTAAATTAAAATGTTTAAAGAGGTCAGGTGAGCTGAAAAAACAAAGAAACAGTTATTACCAGATCTCCCATTTCCCCTAGCTCTTCCACTCCATTGTTGCAATCTTAGCTGAATGCAGTCAGCTTGTATATTTTCCTGCATCGGTCCTTTGATCAGTAAAGTAATTTCTTTTCCTTCCTCTGTGCAAATCTTTTGATTATAGTAAGCTCATTCTTTAAGGACCAAACATGGTAAAAAAATTAGCAACTTGAATAATTTTAGCAACTGTCTAAAATAACTTATTTTGCAGAGGTTAAAACTAGAAATATTTAATTTTATAAAGTGAAACACTGAAATATAATACAACCAGTAATAAGATCATAGTGTATCATATGTTTTAATAATAACATGTAAGATAGACACAGTGTAGTATAGCGGTTCAGGGTATAGGCTCTGGAGTCAGAAAGACTGGGTTCAGATTTCAACTCTACTTCTTACTGTCTGGATCGTCAATGTGGTGAATTTCTTAACCTTCTAGAAGTAGCTTTCCTCAACTATAAAATAAGGATAGTAGTAGTATCTATCTAATAGGGCCGTTGTGACCATCAAATAAAAAACCTCAATAAATGTTAGTTGTTGTTGATATATTTAGCACATCCAAAGGGTAGAATAACCAAGAGTTTTTTTGTTTTGAGACAGAGTCTCACTCTCGTTGCCCAGGCTGCAGTGCAGTGGCATGATCTTGGCTCACTGCAACCTCCGCCTCCCTGGTTCAAGTGATTCTCCTGCCTCAGCCTTCTGAGTAGCTGGGATTACAGGCATGCACCACCATGCCAAGCTAATTTTTTGTATTTTTAGTAGAGACAGGTTTTCACTATGTTGGTCAGGCTAGTCTCAAACTCCTGATCTCAGGCGATCCACCCGCCTCGGCCTCCCAAAGTGCTGGGATTACAGGCGTGAGCCACCATGCCCGGCCAAACAGAGTATTTATTAACAAATCTTGACAGAGAGAGTTATCTACCTATATATAGCTATTTATTCAACATTTAATAGGTTCCTCTTCTGAGGCAGAAGTTGTGGATCAGACAAAAGTACAATTTGTGGCGGTAAGACAATTAGAAAATTACAATCAAGTGGCAATGTTAAATAAAGTATATTTGGAAACAAAGTGGGAAGTGATTGCAGAATGTGGATCAATTGAAGGTACAACTTTCTAGGAGTTTTTTGTATTTTGAATTTGATTTCAGACTAATAGCCACAACTTTACCATGAAGGAAATTGAAGTTCTTTATTCCGGAAAGTGTGTGTACACAAAGAACAGAAGAGAAAACGAGTATGACCTCTTTTGAGGGATAATAGGAATGGAAACCGCGAATGGAATGGGTGAAGAAGGGAGATATAATTGATGGAATATTTTATAAACAGCTTTCTTTTTTAGACTCATATATTTATTAGATGGTAGGAAAATAAAAATTCAGTTCCATTTGTATTGACTTGCTGAATTATAAACCTATGAAGGCAAAATGTGGGCAATCTGGCAGATTAAAGAAAAGCAATATTTTGGCAAAATGAACTTTCCGTATTTTCCTCTTCATAATAAAGATATAAATAATAAAGTACTTTGACATTTCAAAGATTTAAAATTTATATGAAAAACCAGTCTTGAAATTTCTGTAAGTCATTTGAATCATTTGCTGCTTTTGTCATCTTCTTGTTCCTTTTTTTTTTTTTTTTTTTTAAAGATAGGACTCCTTCCCTACTGCTTCGACTGTAGTTAGTATTTTCTAGGTTGTCTGTAGGGATTGTTCCCTGAAACTTACATAACCCCCACCACGCGTTGACGACTCCCCCAGGTCAATAGAATCCACTAGGTGGCGCCCAGGTCTACTGCCGCGTCTCGTCTCCACGGGGCGCAAATCTTGGAACAGCTGTGGATGTTCCAAGAGTGGCTGGAGAGATCACTAGGCTCCATGTGGAGCAGCTTCCGTACGTCTGCTCCAAAAGGCTGTAAGCCTGGTGTTCCTTCAAACTGTTACTGTAATGAAACCCCTGAATATGGACAATGATGGTGTGGTTTTGAGTACGAGAAAGCCTGCGGTTTTGCTTCGTGAGACTTAAAGACGAGCAGGCAGACAGACATCCAGCTGCAGTTCACAGTCTGGGCACCCGGCAAGCAGCAGGCAGGCGACTGAGAACCTCCCCAGAAGCTACCCTTAATGCCCAAAGCTTGGTGTAGGCAATGACACTGCTATGCATGGAAAGTGAAAAAGGGACGAGAGGAAGGTATCAAAAAGAGGGAGATTATTTCGATATTAGCTTGAGTGGAGGCATAATTCGCTCTCACTTCTGGCAGGCAATTGAGTACTCTGCTTCATCTGCGAAATCGAGGGTACATTCTGATGTAGATTTCAGATAGTGGGAAATGAAGGTATTTTGTTTTTCTTTTAAATCACATTGGGCAATTTCCTTTATTTCTTATATGAAACGCTGGAGGCTTTGTACAATTATTTTATGCGTTATTACCATTCTTCCAAAAAGGGACAGCTCTTTTCTTTTGAATTTAAAGTAGTGGATAATGACTTTGGCAGCATTTTCCTGCCTTTTTCAAGTTTATGGGACCCATTTCTCATCATTAGGCTGAAGATGCAGATAAGAAAGGACGAGCCTTTTTCTGGAGCTTGTCACATCAGTGTTGCTTTTTAGGTGATTAAAAAGCAAGCAGCGAAGATCTCCGAGAAAACGTCTGACAAAAGGTAATGGAAACCCAGTAACAGACGAAAACCCGTGATAGATTAGGCCAACTTTCTCTGCTAAGTGCATGTGTGCATTTCAGCTCAGGAACAAAAATAAGACCCTGTTCTACGGAGGCTCTTAAAAAACTGACCTGTGCTGGCCCCACACGCTAAGGTTTATTTGAGGCGCCCGAAGGTGATTAGATCCAGGAGGAGGCATTTTTCTGCAGTTCAGCTTCGGAACTGAGAGCCAGCCAAATGCTTACCGCAGCTGCTTGTTGGCTGGTTCAAAGATGCAGAGCGGCTTTAATTAAAAATCGGCAGGCACGTTTTGATTTCGGTCAAAATAGATTTTGTTATTTTTAAACTTCCTGTGGAATAAAAAAAAATTCTTATTCCCTTTTCTCTTGTCCATCATTCTTATTCTCATTTCTATCCCCTGCTATCATAATAACGGGAGAGGTTCAATATAGAGTTCTTAAAATCTCTCCACAGTTATAATTTTGGTTCAGGGATATGCAGTGGTCCAACAAAAACATCTTTAGCACAAACGTAATTTGGAGTATATGGAAATTGTGTAGTAATCACAGAGCTATTTCTTAAAAATATCTTTGCTAATAATTTCGAAAGGCTAGAAGTAGTGTTCTTGCCTGGTGTTCAGTTGGTTTATTGTTTAGAAGGAGGGAAATTGACATGCACTTTAATGAAGAAGTAAAGCACTTTTTCTAAAACAAAACATTTATATTTATTTATTAAAATATGGTATTTCAATATGCAACAGAGAAAAAGTGATTTCTGGTATGATACTAGAAACAAATCTGGAAGTGACAAAAAGGATGACTGAAAAATAGATTACAGTTAACAATATAAATCTCTAGAAGTAATATACTTTTCACCTCTGGGTGCCACTGTTCAACTGCTTCTTGTTTTTATGACTGTTTGAAAGCCAGATGCTTCTTGTAGATGTATTCTTAAAAGAATCTGTTAAAGAGACATTTCCTCTATCTCTGGTTATCTGGTAAATAACTTTTTTGGCACCTGGGTGTAAATTCAGCATGGTTGTGATTTGCCATTTTAATTACCAAATGATGACCAAATAATATTGAAGATTGTTTATATGGGCAATTGGCTAGGTTAAAAGCCTAATTTCATCTCTTATGCAAATAAATTTTGTATTTGCCTTTTTAGTAGGCATTTAACCGGAAAAACTCTTTAAAACACAAGAGAGTTTTAGTTTAAATTTGTTGTCCTTTGTAGATATGATTTTAATCTGCACAAATGTTTGAATATAAATCAATTTTATAAAAGTAATGGGTAGACATTGGAAGGAATTAATCAATGAAAATATAATTTCAAGAACCTAACATTGTTAACTGAGATATTATTTTTTACTTAACTTTGAAGCTTAATTTCTTTAGCAATTCCATGAAAAAAACCCTACAGGAATTTGTCTATATGTTTTCTGAATTCTTAATTCTCAGGTGTGATTATTTTAAGAAATAAAAATAACAATATTTGTAATTTTACAAAATATATGAGTAATTTTTTTTTTTTACAAACTAGGCAGTTAATTAGCATTTTGTAATGAAACAAATGCACATATTTGGTTGGTTTTAAAATCTCTAATTACTTGTTTTAAACTTGGAGCTTACCAGAAATTCAAGAGAAAGAGTTTATAATGCCAAAGTTAATTTTGTTTTGTCATATACAAAGTAATCTAAAAATTATTGATTGATATTCTCCCTCTTTTAAATCTTTTAGGACTCAATATTTAAAGCAAAACTAATTTATCTAGGTGTTCTTCGGCACAAAATTAATTCTCCTGGGACTGGTCCAGGCCAAGCCTCATTATGGAACAATTCCTCTTGCTGAACTAGTCTAAGCCTGATTCTTACTGGGATACTTTTTCAGAGTTATTTGCAACAAAGAATTTAACCCTTGAGAAGCTGCAGAATTGACTTTCAATATTATACATATTAGGCCATTTGAGGGGATCAGGAAGACATTAAAATGAGAGTATGTCTTATCCTTGTGGATGCTTTCTGGGACTTTGAAGTTAGGCAATTTTATTTGTGTATACTACAGGGGTTTTAGCTTTGTAATCACATATCAGAGTTGAAGGGTTCATTTAAGACATTTTTTACCTTTCCTTTATCTCCATCACAAAAAGCATATTACTGATCTTGTCTTTTTCATTTATATGTAAGTGGTGAATTTACCTCTTTGCCTGTGTGCCCAAATAGTTGTTCAGATCATACAGCAAGTTTCAATGACTTTCTTTGCTTAATGTTTAACTGAATCATTTGATTATTTGGTGTTTTTGTGCATACATAGACCCCAAGATTGTAACTGTTAAACAGCTACAAAAGTAGTTTAGCATCATTCATCGTTTATATTTCCTTTACTGTGTGTTTGTGTATGCATAATATCTTTGCAAAATATTACTGGAGAATAGATTTTTTCAATGTCAATTTTTGTGTTGACTTTTTGTCTTTTGTATAGCAGTTAGTTCATAAGGATTAGGTAATTTTTGACTGGAGAATCTCTTGCATTTTAAGGTTCTTTTCTCATTGTGGGCATCTTACCAAATTTTTTCACTGAAGTAGTCTTCCTCATTCAAAATGTCTCATTTTCTATTAGAATGCTATTAATTTGGCTCAATATATTTTCCTTTTGTGGCTAAGAGGGAATATTTATTTGGTACCAGTGAGGAGGTCCAATCTACCAGCGATTTCTTTCACAGAGAACAAGATGGTGGTCAGTTTGAGGGTGGGTCAGTGTCTTTATGATGGGAAGCAATAATTTAGTCTTTAGTAGGTTGCTTGCTCTACATGCTAACAAACCAATAGCATTCCTCACTCCCTCTCTCCGGGACAGATTTCTGCTGAATTAGTAGTAGGTTGACTTGTCTCAGTCTCATGTAGATATATTTCCAGAAGGTGTTGCAGTTATGCTGTGAGACTTAATTCATCAACCTAAACTCATTTTATCTGAAATGTAATAACAATTGCTAAGTTTTCCTAATATAACAATAGTCTAAATCAATTATCCAAGCTATTGTTAAGCCATACTAAATTATGGGATTGATAAGCAAACATTCAGGTAGTTCGGCGGCATTTGATAAGAAAATTTTATTCATTTATAAAAGATTACATTTAGAAAATAATATAGGTCCATTGTTTTCAATAAAGTAAAAGTAGATTTTTAAAGAAAAACTTTGTAAAAACATATTCTAGTCAGTGAATTTAATTTCTCTATAAAATAATAGTTTTAATAGAAACTGCTGCCTTGTGAAACTGAATTCTCAATCTATAGTATGGTATGTGCTTCTGTTTTAAATTCATTATAAAAAGCATTTAAACTTCATAGATTTCTTCCCCCTCTGTATTTTTGTCAGCCTAGACACACAAAGAAAGAAGAATGCTCTGTACCTTATAGACATTTAATAAAGATTAATTTTTTAAACTAACAATTTAAATATAATCTCCAAATAGATCCAAACCTATGTTAGTTTAAATCCTTTCACAATAAATAACAGAATATAGGAAACTTTAGGAAGGCTTATGATTCTCCATAAGAAAAATGTGCTTAGAGCTTAGAGGGGGACATTTTACAATTTTTTAAAAAATCTACATCTTCCTTTTGCAGATACCAATACAATCAATTGACAATAAATGAAAAAGCTGAAAAAAAAAAAAAAAGAATGCCCCCCTCCAGTCTTCCATTTTATTTCAGTTGGAAAATCCCCACTGAATGCATTTTTTAAAAAAGTAAATGTATCCTGGGAACATGCCGTTCAGGATTTTGGAAAAGGAACTTCAAACGAAGTTGGTAAGGGAGGCAAATGCGTAAGTGGAAACTTTGAGGAAACTGGCAATGAGAGACTGGAAATCAGGCAGTCATTTACGTTTTACTTCACCACCCTTTGCTTATGTGAGTACAAAGCAGGGAGCTGGCAAGGCCGTGAGTCAGAATTCTCCTCTCAGGAACTGAGCAGAGAGATTCCCAGCATCTGTTTCCTCAACTATCACCCAGAGGATACTGGTGGTAAATCACAGGGAATAAAAATAGCCTCAGAAGTCTAGTTCCAAACAAATAAAGCATGGTGGCTATTTGATAGTGGTTTGGGGGTCTCAAAATTCTTCATTAGCTAATTAATAAATATATTATTTTTTACATTAAGAAACATATTCCTTACATTGTTCACCTAAATGTTGAGCACAATCTTGTCATTTATACTAACCTGAGATGAGGTATTACCTAAATTACATTGTATTTGATATTACTATCTGAACTATTTAGGGTATAAAGGTGGGTCTATGATCAATAATCACAAATATTAAAGCTTTACTTTAGACACAATAAAAATTTATTTCTAAGATGTTAAAAAAACTCACTAGCTTCTTACCATAATGTCAATTGCCAATAGACTGATAAGATATTTCTGCATTTTGACTGTAGGAAATTTTATGGCTAGAATCTTAGAATTTAACACAACTTATGGTCTTTTCAGGTTATATTTCACATGTAAGAAAGTATTTTTTAGGTCTGCTTAGAAATGTTGTAATTTGATATTAAGTTATAGCTTAGATTTTCAACAAAAACAGCAGCTGTAATAGATGGGATTAGCAAGTGGTGAAAAGTTCAAAGCATTTAATGGAATTGATCTACTAAATTAGCATTGACAATTTTTAGTGGCTATCTTAAATATACATTATTATCATGAAAGAAATAGTCCAATTAAGCCTTTACATTTGGAAGATGCCCAGTCTGACCTTGTTCTACTCAATGTGAAAAGTGAGAGGGTCTTTGGGTTTATGTAAATTTGGTGCTAAATCAATTGGTTTGGGGGACCCTTTTACTCCTTTTTGGAAAGGAAGAAAAACTCAAAGGCTCTTTATGGTGACAAATGGGTAATTAGAACAGTTAATATATTATAATTTATAATTATATTATAATTAATGTATTATAATTAATATATATAACAGTGTTTATATTGCAAATAAAAAATGATGATCAGGAGTTGCTCTGAACCTATTCTGGCTTAAGGGGCTGCCCAGCTAAAAAAAAAATAAGAAAAAATAATGATTGAAGAATAGAATGAAATAATATTTGATACATAGGTGAGAATCAATTAGAGTGGGGTTATTTTCTCATGATTTCTTACTAAAACCATATTTACTGGGTATACGGAATATATTTTGGAACTGAAAGAATTATACTGGGTTTAATTCAGATTTATTTAGAACACTTTCAATTAAGGAATAACTAGCTAATAAAAAAATAGAAATCTGGCTGGGTATGGTGGCTCATGCCTGTAATCCTAGCACTTTGGGAGGCCAAGGTGGGCGGATCATGAGGATTGAGACCATCCTGGCCAACATGGTGAAACCCTGTATCTACTAAAAATACAAAAATTAGCTGGACATGCTGGCATGTGCCTGTAGTCCCACCTACTCAGGAGACTGAGGCAGGAAAATCGCTTAAAACTGGGAGGCAGGGGTTGCAGTGAGCTGAGATCACACCACTGCACTCCAGCCTGGGGACAGAGCGAGACTCCATCTCAAAATAAATAAATAAATAAATAAATAAATAATAAAAACAAAGAAATCTATGAAAAAATATACGTGAAAAAACAAGTATGTGGTTTTCTGGAAATCTACTTTCTATACATCCACAGTATATTTTATATTCTGTTGATATAGACTTCTACGATAACTTGAACATAAATATCATGAAAATAAGAGTTTTGAATTGTCAGTTTAATTGTGCAAAGCCTCTGATGATGTCTGATTACCATTTATCATGAAATTGTGGAGTCTTGACTCTTACGTAAGCAGCTTGGTTGACAGACCAGCTTAATTCACAGTGGCTCATATGAGCCTTCACTGGAGCTCAGAAGCTAGCTCTTTTGTGAAAGCATTCAGTAAAACATATTTTAGTTGAGTTTTTTTTTTTCTGTTGTTATCCATTACAATATTTAATGGTCCATTTCCCTAATCTGGGCTTCTAATCCAGACACTTTTGGACATTTTTAATAGAAAAAGATATGTCTTTTGTGTAAGATTTCTTCAAAAAGAACATAGTAACTAATTTACCCCCAGCTTTCTCTTCTATAAACAGAATAATCCAATTCTCATTTATCAACTACTCAGTTTTTGAGTTCTCCCCTGAATACTCAGCAAATTATTCATATCCATCTTTAAATATAGCATTCCAAGGGGAGTTTAGTGCTTTATTAAGGTATCTGAGGAAGATGGGAGATGATCTCATTTATTCCTGAGGATGTGTTGAAAATCCCCTCTGTGCCAGACTCTGATGGGCGCTGGGAATACAGTAAGATTTAACAAAAACCTCAAGGGAGAGAAAGATTTGCCAATAAGTAATGGCCATGCAACATGGTAAGGGCTAACATCAGTGTGGACAACATGCATTTGTCTGTCAGTCCTAATTCAGTATTCATTGTCAAAACAGTATTTTAAATTGCTACAGCAATGCCTACTGATAGTCATATTTCTATGCAAATAATTTCTAATCGGCTCCTATAATTCAGGTATATACTTGGAACACATTTTTTCATGCTACATTTAAATCTGCATTTTGTTTCTTGTTATTTGTACAATTTTATCTTAAATTGTTATTTTACCTTCCAGATTTCATTTTTTTGGGCACTTCTATCTGTTGTTCAGTTTGATATCAAAAATACCATTTGTGACCTCCTCACTTTGAATGCTTTAGTTAGAACTTCCCAGCCAATCTGTAGTTAATGAATAAACAGTTGTCTGTTCCTGGTTATATTTTCCTGGCATGCCTTATAGGAAAGAATCAAAAGCCTTCCTAAAGTCTAGCTTAGGGTTCACCAGTTGATTTTCTGTGACCCATCATCCCCTCCACTCTGCTATGTAAGAGGATGACTGTCTATTACCAACATAGGACAAGTTTTTTTGGGAAACGATATTGATTAATAATGAATATGTAATTAGGTCCACTCTCAAGGGTTCTGGTTACTTTGGTCCTTTTTGAATCTCCAGGCATCTACTCAGTTCTCTGAATATTACACAAACGTGGAGACAATCATTTTGTACCACTCATTCAGTGTTGTCAAATGGAAACCAATCAGAGCTGGGGCTATCAGAAAAGAAGTGGGCAAGTCGTGTGTCCTAGTCATCATCTGTCACATGTCAGCATTAGCTCCTGCATAGTGCAGCACTGATCATGGCATGATGCAAGCTGTTATTTGGTCACTGTGGACAAATGTTCCCTTTTATTGATTTGTAATACACCATTAAGCTTCATTGTTATAAAATTGGACATGATAGATAGCAAAATGATAAAAACCACCTGTAATTCACTAACTAGGGATTGGCATTGTTAGCATTTTGGTTTACACATGCATGTTGGTGTATGTGGATGTATGCGTGTGTAAAATGTGTATAATATACATACTGTTTTGCAACAACTTGCTTTTTTCTCTCAGTACTACATAGAGTCCTTCCTAAGATAATGCACATCGTATAATCATACAAATTCAGCTTTTCAGTATGGAATCGCAACTGTGTTCTTTTTATTGTTCAATGATACTGCTCTAATTCTCTGAGTAAAAAGAAACCTCTCCTCCACTCATGCCTCTCTTATAGCATTATCTCTTATTAAATTTAAGTAGATTCCTTATTATCTTAGTAACTGCAGTCTCTGAGAGTAGGATCTATGCATGATTTATCCTTATGTTTCTTACATTTTAGCTGCATAATAAATATTCATTTAAATAAACAAATACATGAACTTTAGTAATGGGAATTGAAATCTTGGACCTTTATGTTTTGCTTTTAGTTCTACCTCTGATTTCACTTTGTAACTCAGTTTACCCAGGGACAGAAGGAATATAAAGCAATTTGTCAAACTAACCTGGCATCACCAAGGTGTAAAGTATGCCACAGAAGCTAATGTGTCACACAGCTGGAAATAGTTCATTAATATCAACAATTTTGAATGAAGCTTTCTCAGATGCACTACATACTTTATTAGGATTTTTTAGCAAATGAAAGATATTGATGTGAAACATTTGGAAAATACAAACAAAAAAGCAACCTGTAATTCTACTACGTAGAAATGAACATTATTATTTTGATGTCTGTCCTTGCAACCTTTCTTTTCTATGTATACCTATACATGTGAAATATAAATTTCACTATAGATTTTATCAAACTGCAATCCAAAACACTATAGCTACTTTTTCTCATTAATATAAACATCTTTGCATGACAACAAATTATGTCTAATAATAAATGTTGACGATTATATAGTATTTCATTACAGGAGTATGCTATAATTTACTTAACCTCTCCTTCCCTTATTGAGTATTTTAATTATTAACTACTTTATGTGTTGTGAATTATAAAAAACATTGTAATGAATATCCTGGGTCAAAAGTCTTTGGACATTTGGTAAGGAAAAGTTTTAAATATTCCCTTTTAAGCAATCAATGGGATTGATGACAATGGAATTACTTTCTGTCTCAAGTTGATTCTAGAATACTTGCTTGGCCTCATTTGGTCTTTTGTGGTATGAAAAATGTACTTCTTTATTAGATTCAGTCATAAAACAGAAGAAATAAGATTCTAAATGTTCATGTTTCCTGGAAGAAGTTGATACCTAGCTGTATCTTTGTATAGTTTCATAAAACTATACGTTGGAAGGGAGACAGTTTCTGTGATTAACTCTGTTCCTCAGTTTCCATTTTATAAGTGAGCCAGAACTAATCACTCTCAACATCTAGAAATCTTTTAAAACTTCAAAATCCAAATGGTTTACATTCTGTTCCCCCAGGTTTTGTGGTTGTACTGCTGCAATTCTGTGTTTGGATGCTAGTTAGGTAAGCACATTGAAAAGTGCTATCACAGTGGTTACCCATTTTGATGAAGCTTTGAGTGTCTCTGCTTTGTGTTTTAAAAGCCTACACAGGGAATTCCCAGGTGGTCTCCTATCCAAATACTAACTGGACCAATCCTGCTTAACTTTTGAGGTTAGATGAGATCAGGCAGTACGGCCATAGATTGGGTATTTATGATTTGGCATAGAAGAAGCACTAAGGTACCGTTATGCATTTTGGGGATTGATGAGGAAAGAGAACGTTGCCACTATTTTTGTGTAAAATAAATCACTGTTAACTGGAGATTTTGGGATTTTGCAACTGGGAGCTAGAGAGTAAAGAGAGATCATTATTTTTATTTTGAATAAATCAATGCTGTTAATTGAGATGTCCTATTCAAAAGCTAAGAAAAATTGGAGATTACTATTTAATTCTATCAAGTAACACCAAATAATATTAATTAAGTTTGCTTGATGAGAGAGTTTTCCTCCAAATAATCTGCTAAAGAGAACACGGCCCATGTTTTGGCATCTTAGAGTGAAATCCAGAAACTGACAAAATTTTATTATAGTCTTAGTTACTTTAAAAAATTGTTCTGTTAGTAGAAATAAATCTACAAACACATCCTGGATTTCCAAACAGTAATTTGAAGTATTAAAGTAAAAGTAGTGGATCTGGTTGCCCAGAAATCACATTCTTCAGCAATTGCTTGACGATTGTTGGTGTTGCCTGTCCTTGCACACCACAGAAGAATGAGCTACCAAGCAGATGCTACAGAGAAAACAGGTAGGAGGCAAGGAGGAAAGAAAAGAAGCATGGTTTACCAGTGCAGTCTCCAGAGAAGGGTGAAAGACATCTGAGCCTTTGGCCAAAGAGTTTTGCCAACTCAGGTCTGGCAAAAAGGCATTGTGGGATGTTTGTGGCCCTGCAAAGCCAACAGGGCCTCTGCTTTATAGGTCTCATTGGGGTGATGTTCATGCAGTAAGTGGTGTTAGACTTGAATTTAATCCACCTTAGAAGGAGGATACATTAACCTTGCTTGAGTCAATGAACTGATAACTCCAGAGAGCCAGTGTGCAGGAGGATGAATTATGGTGCAGACTTGCAAGCTTGTCCAACCCATAGCCCATGGGCTGCATGCGGCCAGGATGACTTTGAATATGACCTAACACAAGCGTGTAAACATTTTTACACACACACACACACACACACACACACACACACACACACACACGCTCATCAGCTATCGTTAGTGTATATTATGTATGGCCCAAAACAATTCTTCTTCTTCTAATGTGGCCCAGGGAAGCCAAAAGGAGCTGGCTGGAGTCCTAATGCCAATGCTGCTGGCTGCTGGCTGTGTGGCCTGGGCAAGTTCCTTACTCAATCTGTCTCAGTTTTGTTTTACATAAAACAAGAAGCTTGATATTAGACTCTGAAACAGTGGTTTTGAGGTCATTCCCAAATTTGGGGCATTCCGGCCTTGGGTAGCCTGGCTCTCCAGGGCTGACGGCTTTGTTTGCTGTGGCTGACTGCAGCTACAGTGGCTACAAGCAAAATTTTGTCCTGAAGCTTATGCTTTATGTCCCTGGAGTTCCCCAGGGAGTACCTATTGACATTAATGCCAAGATTTTTTTAGAGCTTATTTTGATATGTTGGTACATTTTATTCCTTCTTAAATTCTAAAACTGTTCTTGGGTGTGTACTAGCAGCATATATTCCCTGTGAACCTATTTATCTTTTGGAACTTCAGTAGAAAGAAATGCTGTCAGTCAATATTTGAGGTTGATAGGCATTCTTTTTTTTTTTTTTTTT
>NW_016107393.1:643510-660080 GCF_001604975.1 Cebus imitator | reverse complement strand
GAAACAAGAAATATCAGTTTTACCATAGTGATGTTAGTAAGAAAAGTCACTGACATGAAACCCACCTGAGAAATTCTCTTGGAACTCAGGGCCAGGAAAAACTTATCTTCCTCTGAGAAATTTGTATGTTTTCTTACCAACAAAGAGAATATCGTTGAATGTACCTGATTGTGTTCCCTTTTCCCATTTCCCTCTGGTTGCCAAGAAGCTCAGAGCCAAATTTTTGGCTCGACATTAATAACTTCGTAGGACCCTGTGGCCTACATATCTGCATTCTTAGTTTCCTACTGGTCTTGACCTTCTATTCTGCTGTGTTTTCCTTGTTCCTGATTTTTAAATTTATATTTTTTAATTTTATTGCTTGTTTTTCTTATAAGCTTCCTCAGACCCTTTGTGGAACAAAATGGTGTAAGTTAAAAAAATGGCTTCAGCTTATTAATAGAATATACCAAAAACAATCCTTAATCACCAATGTAGTGGTCTGGGAATTAGAACTTCAAATTTATTTCTTGGGTTCTCCCCTTAGTCGTTATGTCTCACAGTTTGGTGAAGGGATGTTTTTGCAATTATGAGAACTGAAGGCCTACACATTTTACCAGTCTAAAGGAAAAAAGAATGTCACTTTACCAAAAGTCCCTATGATATGCCATATAAATGGAGACAGTTCACAAAGAAGTTTAACAGGTAGGTGATAGACTGGGAAAAGATGTTTGCAATGTTTGAAAAGCAAAAGCAAATTAATGTAAAGAATGTATAGTGACCTCCTGAAACTCAAGAAGAAAAGATAACTAACTAGACAAATGATTGAAAGATATAAATAGGTTATTTTCAGGTGCCGAAATTTATCAGTTATCAGAGAACAGCAAATTTAAAGAAGTTATCACTCCATACTCATCTAATTGGCAAAAAAATTTCCACTTTATTTTTTTACTCACCACTATACTAACAAGGACAATCAGCAAAAATTAAAAGGTGGACAGTAGCAAGTATTGGCAGTATGTGGGTGATGGGGGTCCCCATGCACTGTTGGTGAGTGTCTGGACTGGTAGAGCTATTATGGAAAACAGTCTTTCAGTATTTAAACTACATAAATGCATTATGACTTCTCCGAGGCATATCTTCCAGATATATTCTTCCCTAAGTTCAGTAGAAGATACACACAAAAAAGTTCATCACAGTCTTATTTGTGGTAGCAGGGTATTTTAGGCATTCTTGTGTCCATCACAAGAGGAAAGGGTAAATAAAATGTAGTGAATGTATGTTTTACAGTAGTTAGATGCAAGATAGTTTTACAGTTACATCTTACGAATTTAAAAAAGTGTTCAGTGAAAAAGATATGTAAGAGTGATATATTTATCAAAATACTATTTACATAAATTTAAAACAGCCGTAAAGAAAATAACAGCACGTGTTTAAAAGGATTCAGACAAATTAAGTCAATGTATCAAACTCATACCTATGTACAGAGTGGAGAAGAGTAGAAGGGACCGATGATCATTCACCATGAACTCAACTATTTGTACTGACATGAGAAAAAGAAGTGTGTGTCATCCTGATAGGAAGTGGCACTGTAGTGTTGCCTTTATATGTCCTCAGGCATCCAAGTCTCATATGAGAAGTCACTGGTGGTGGCTGCACAGAATAGAAGGGTGGATTCAGACTCACTTGGATTTGATCTCAGCAACAACTTTGAATTTACCAGCATTTTGCAGGAGCTTGAAAGTGAGAACTTTGTAAAATTCTCTATCTCAGGCCGGGCATGGTGGCTCACGCCTTTAATTCCAGCACTTTGGTAGGCTGAGGCGGTCAGATCACCTGAGGTCAGGAGTTTGAGACCAGTATGGCCAACAAGGTGAAACCTTATCTCATCTAAAAATACAAAAATTAGCTGGGCATGGTGGCAGGCACCTGTAATCCCAGTTACTCTGGAGGCTGAGGCAGGAGAATCGCTTGAACCCAGGAGGTGGAAGTTGCAGTGGGCCAAGATTGTGTCACGGCACTCCAGCCTGGGTGACAAGAGTGAAACTCCATCTCTAAATAAATATAAATAAAAATCTCTATCTCAGTTCAGGAAGTATCTCTGACTTCATTTATTCATTCAGAGCATAGCATGGTGGCTGAGAACATGACTCTGGAGATGACTCCTGGCTCTGCCATTACTTACCATGTGACCCTGGGCAAATTACTTCACCTGGCATGTCTTAGTTTTGATTGGTTTTGAAAGACAGGGATAACAGGTTTTTTTTTTTTTTTGGTACCAAATTTCTTTATTTGAAGGAATGGTACAAAGAACTTAAGTGGATGTTTTGGTACAACTTATAGAAAAGGTAAAGGAAACCCCAACATGCATGCACTGCCTTGGTGACCAGGGAAGTCACCCTGTGGCTATGGGGAAATTAGCCTAAGGCTTAGCTTTCATTATCACTGTCTCCCAGGGTGTGCTTGTCAAAGAGATATTCTGCAAGCCAGTTTGGGGTGCTCCTATCTTGTGCAAGTTGGTCACGTGGTCACCCAATTCTTTGATGGATTTCACCTGCTCATACAGGTAATGTCTCAATGAAGTCACACAAATGGGGGTCATTTTTGTCAGGGGCCAGTTTGTGCAGCTCCAGTAGTGACTGATTTGCATTTTTTCCCAAATGCAATGCACACTCCGTCGCATTCAGCTCGCTCTCCCAGTCATCATGATCTGGTTTCTTGACATCCTGAAGGAAGACGCGGCCACCTCGTTGGTTCTGCAGCTTCATCAGTTTCTTGGCATGCTCCCTCTCCTTATGAGACTGGTGAAGAAAGTACCTGGCAAAGTTCTTCAAAGCCACATCATCGCGGTCAAAGTAGTAAGACATGGACGGGTAAACGTAGGAGGCGCAGAGCTCGAGGTTGAGCTGGCGGTTGATGGCGGCCTCTGAGTCCTGGTGGTAGTTGTGGCGCACCGGCGAGGGGGTCCTCAAGGCGGCGGCGGCGGGGGCTCTGGGACGGTCGGAGGGCGCGGTGTGGAGGTGGCGGGGGCTCTGGGGCGGTCGGAGGGCGCGGTGCGGAGGTGGCGGGGGCTCGGGGGCGGTCGGAGGGCGCGGTGTGGAGATGACGGAGGACTGGTTGTGGGCGGCCAGCCGGGGCGGGGGAACAAGCGCCGGGTTCCTTCCAAGCATTGTTGAAGCAGGAACCGTGGGGACTCTCGGCGAAGAACGTCTCAGTGGTTTTTATTTCATAGGGTTGTTGTGAGGATTAAGCAAGTTAATATTCTGAAGCACTTAGGATGGTTCTTGGTACACAGTAAACATTGTATAAGTATTTGTCAAATAAATAAAGTCATTTAACAAATACCTGAGTACTCAACATGGGCAAGGACCATGCTAGATTCTGGGAGTACATCTCAGAAAAGATGATCTTTGTTTGTTTTTCATTTTTTGAGACAGGGTCTTTCTCTGTCACCAAGGTTGGAGTGCAGTGATGTGACCATGGCTCACTGCAGCCTGAGCCTCCTGGGCTCAAGCAGTCCTCCTGCCTTGGTCTCCATAAGTGGTGGGATTACAGGCATGAGCCACTGTCCCTTGACAGAAAAGAGACTCTTTTACTATGTCTCTTGTCCTGCCCTGCCTAGGTTCCAGGGTCTTAGTCCTTGCTTCATTGCTTGTGCCCAAGCTCCATCTATTGCTATATCTGTGCCTTTTTTTTCCTTCTGTGTTTGTGTGTCTTTTGATTCTCTGACGTATATCCTCATTACTGAAGGACTGGGACCTGGAGAAATGCATTGACGTTTGAGGTTCCATTCCAGGCTGCTAGATCTTCCTAAGGCTACAAGCAAACCTGGATGTCTGCTCCTGCCAGGCTCCTGGCTCCTCTCAGATTCCACCTGGTGGTTTCACTCACCCCTTCCTCTTTATTGTTGGGTGGCTGCCAGAACACCTCAGCAGGTCTCTTCAGCAGACCTTGTCTTTGCTAGTCTTTTCCACTATGGTAAATGGCTCTCTCCAGAGGTTCAAGTCAGAATCCTAGGAGTTATCCTTGGTTCCTCTTTTCTCCTCCCACTGAATTGAATCCATCAGCAAGTCCTGTTAATTCTACCTTTAAAACATCTCTTGAGGCCCGGCGCGGTGGCTCTCGCCTGTAATCCCAGCACTTTGGGAGGCCGAGGCGGGTGGATCACGAGGTCAAGAGATCGAGACCATCCTGGTCAACTTGGTGAAACCCCGTCTCTACTAAAAATACAAAAATCAGCTGGGCGTGGTGGCGCTTGCCTGTAATCCCAGCTACTCAGGAGGCTGAGGCAGGAGAATTGCCTGAACCCAGGAGGCGGAGGTTGCGGTGAGCCGAGATCACGCCATTGTACTCCAGCCTGGGTAACAAGAGCGAAACTCCGTCTCAAAAAAAAAAAAACAAAAACAAAAAAACAAAAAACCCATATCTCTTGAATCTCACAGGCTCTGTTGATCCTTGCTGTCATCACCCAAGTCCAGCTTCCCACCGTCTTTAACTTCCAGACTAGTCTGCCTGCTTTCACTTTTGCCCACTGCATTCTATTTGCCACATAGCAACCAGGGGGGGTCTTTAAAATATGCAAATTAGATTACATTTGAACTCTGCTCAAACCCTTCAGTGACCTCCTATTGCACTTAGAATTAGTGCTAATAAACCAATGATTTAATTTATAAGAGCAAGTTTTAACATCAGTGTTTCCTAACCCTTGGGTCAATCCCAGAGCCTTTTTGCTATGAAATTTTCAAAATTAAAAAGCACAATTGCAACACTTAATTGTTTAATTTTCTTCTGTGTTATTAGATGTTTTGCTGCTAAAATTAGTTGGCGTTAGGTGGGGGAGGACTGGGACATAACTGCCAGCAGCTGCAGCTCATAGAAGCTGGTTCTCTCGTCTTCAAGAAGGCAGATTGCTCCCTAAACTGCTGAGCCTTCTGTGTCGGGGGGAAAGCTTGCATTCTTTCTTCCTTAGGATTATGGCCTTGAGAAGGTGTCTTCTAGTTCTCAGCAGGACCAGGCTCGAGGACCAGCCTTGGGTCAAAAACACAGGATGTGGGTGAGCATGCAGTGAAGCACTGGGCAGTCGGGACTGAGTCACCAGACAGTCCCTGAGCCATAGATGGCTGCTGCTGGGGAGGAAGCTGATGGAGGTTCAATGGAGGTAAATGTGCCAGGCTAGAGTCAAGTGCCTTCGTCAAGAGAGGGGAGTGAAGGACTGCAGTAGAAACCACAGGAACAGACATGGAGAAGGTAAGGCCATTGCAACCTGAGAGGAGAACAGTGGAGTTTTTCAATGCCTGGCAGGACTCAGTGGAACTTCCTCCCCAACTCACAGATTAGCTTCTTTTTTACTGATTCAGTTTCCTTTCTTGATAAGCCCAGTCTCCATGAAGACTTTGTCAGAATTTAATGCTCTCTTTAAACCAGTGGGTCTCAGTCTCATTAGAATCATGTGGGAAGCTTTGTTTAAAAACAAAAAAATAAGATTCCTGGGTTCTACTCACCTGGATCAATAGAATCAGAATCTCTAGGGAGGTTGAGGTGGCATAGGGTTGGTGGGGTTGGGCCCAGGCATATGTGATTTTTTTTTAGAGGTTCACCATGTGATTCTGATGTCCAGTGAGGTTCAAGAACCACTGCCTCCAGCACTCTTACTTTGAGTAAACAGGATGAGATTTAAAATTTTAGAATGTTGCAGCTAGATAATACTTTGTGGCGGTGTTTCTCAAACTTTCACTTGGGTGAATAACCGGGGGAATCCTGCTAAAAAGCAGATTCTGGTTTAGGTGGTTGGAAGTGGGGCCTAAGCTGTGACATTTCTCACTCATGTCCGTGTGACATGGGAGCTGCTGGAGTGAGGACCACTTTGATTGCAGTGGAGCTTGAGATGGAATACAGATGGCATGCTGCCTCTGCGCCAGACCTGGGCTGAGTGCTGTGCAGTCATTGCTTTCTCACAAGCCTGTGACAGAGGTGCTGTTTATAATTCCATTTTACAGATGAGTAAACTAAGGCCTAGATAAGTTAAGCATCTTGCTGAGGATGATAATGCTGGTAAGTAATAGAGGCAGAATCTGGATCTAGATGATCTGATTCCAGAAATTGTGAGCTGAACCACAATATAATACTGCTTCAAAGTCAGAATTGGGATCAGGGGAGGGCCTGCAGTTGGAAAGGGTATTCAAGGACTTGCATTGAAGCTGTTTGTGTAACAATTACATTATTTTTAAAAGGTTGTGTTTTCATTCGAGATAGCTGCTGGAAGAGGGGAATAAAAACAGGTGTTAAAGAGGAGCTAAAGCTCTCTAAGCCACTCCTTGGCCTCTCCCTGTAGGCCATTCCTTCATGTTGCTGGGCGGGAACAGGAGTTCATTGCAAGGTGTATATTGCAATTCAATGGCAATATATTTCAGGTGTTGCTGTGTATCTCCTAGATAGCCAGCTGGCTTTTGACCTTGTGATGACTTTGTTGTCAGAACTGAGACCCCTCGGATCATCGTGACCTGGCTCTTGCCTGCCTTTCCCCCTCCTCTTCCACGGCTGCCTCCCTGACTTACCTGATGGGAGGCTCAAGACACATTAACTGCTTTCAGTTCCCTGACGGTATCACAGTTTTATACTCCATGAATGTTATCTTCTCTCTTGGATGTCTTTGTTATCCTTTTCTTGACATGTTACATGCTATGTTGTTCAAGATCCTGGACAATGTAGCTCTTCCAGAAAGAATTTTCTAAGCCTCCCAACCTGGATTAAGTAATTCCCCCTCCTTTGGTCTGTCATGGTCTCCTGTTTCTTTTAATTAGAGCACTGAAGTAATTTACTTTTCTATTTAATCAGACGGTGAACCTCTCTAGGGCTGTGCTTTCTTTATCTTTACATCCCAGGGCTTAGTATAATATCCAGCACATGGTGAGAAGGCTGACAAGTACGTGTATTGAATGAATGAATTAGCCTTCTATTCCCAGTCCAGTGTTCTTTCCATTTTTAATTTATTTTTTAATTATACTGGGGTACATGTGCAGAACATGCAGTTTGTTACATAGGTATATACATGCCATGGTGGTTTGCTGCATCCATCCCCTGTCATCTACATTAGGTATTTCTCGTAATGCTACCTTTAAAGACTTTCAACAAATGACTCACCTTTCTCTTACTTTATAGTATAGTATGCTAATTGGCAGTCATCTTAGCAGTGTTAAAATATGGCAACAATAGCACGAAGTTAATTGTAAAGGAAGGGAGTTGGTTCTTTGTGACTCTTGATCATGCTAGGTATGAGCAGACTTTTAAATACATCTGTTTATTTATTCTCCATGCAAACTATTAGTAGTTATCTTCTCTCAGACAAAGTGGTACACATTGGAGGAATAAGGGTGAGTAATATAAGACTCCCTCCCAGAAGTTCACTATCTTGAATATGAATATTTAACCGTGCATCATGTTATGCACAATGGAGGTCCACTCCAATGAGCATAGGAGGGAAGACATGACAGGGAAGGATTCACAGGAAGCTCAGCTACACGCACATAATATACAGCAGTGGTGTCAGAGGGCCCAGATGACATTTAAGATGGCACTGAAAGGACAGATCCAGGCACATGAGGCTATGATATTTGTGTGTGTGCGCGCACGTGCGCACGCACGTTTTTGAGACAGGGTCTCACTCTGTCACCCAGGGTGGAGTGCAGTGGCACGATCTTGGCTCATTGCAACCTTGACCTCCCCAGACTCAGATGATCCACCCACCTCAGCCTCCTGCGTAGCTGGGGCTACAGGCGCCACACCACACCTAGCTAATTTTTGATCTTCTGTAGAAACAGAGTTTCAACATGTTGCCCAGGCTGGTCTCAAACTCCTGGGCTCAAGTGATCCTCTTGCTTTAGCCTCCCAAAGTGCTGGGATTATAGGCATGAACCACCATGCCTGGCCTGATGTGTTTGTATATGATTAAATCTATGGCACAAGATTTAATGTGTCATTACAAACAATATTATAAATGCTGTAATCTCAGTGTTTTGGGAGGCTGAGATGGGAGGCTCAGCATTTTGGGAGGCTGAGGTAGGAGGCTTAGCACTTGAGTCCAGGAGTTTGAGATCAGCCTGGACATCATAGCAAGACTCTGCTTCCACCATTAAATAAATAAATAAATAAATAAATAAATAAATGAAATAAATAAAAAATAACCAAAACCCAAAAAACAAGCATAGCACATCATAATGGAGTTTTACTGGAGACCCACTCTCAAAAAGAGCCCTAAAAGAATTAATTGATGGTATTTAACTGACAGACACATGGAAAAATCTGGTTTTATATCTCAAAGTAACAGTAACAGTTTCTTATGCCAGCAGAGAAAGATCATGTTTTAGAGAGTTGGAGCTTTCACCATCTTCGGGCAGTGACCTGTCCCTGCAGTACTTCAGGGCTCATCAAAAAGTAGAAGAGAAAAATGGAATCAAGAACTGCTAAATACTGCTTTTGCCTGGAAGCAATGCATTTCACTTCCTTTTCTCATTTCATTGGCCAGAAATAATTACATAGCTAGGTATAAAATAAGACAGATGGGGGAATTATAATCTTTGTGTGTCCTGAAGTGGAGAACACTTGAATATTGGGGAATGTTACTAATGTATACTGTAGTCAGTCTATTCAGCTTCACTCATGTGTGTTGGAAATAGTAGGGTGTGCTTTACAGAAAGGAAGAAAAAAATGACTTCATTACAATTGGTTATTATTCTTTTTATATTCTAATACATGTAGGATAGTTGCCAATCAGATTTTTATTTAAGAGTAGTAGCAAGACTGATCTTCATCAATATTAAGACAATTATTTTCAATCTTTGAAATTAAAGGCTATTACTTAAAGCAGCATGAATATGAAATCCAGGTAACAATCAGTATGATGATTGGCTTACAAAAATAATTTTAATGGAATCAATGTACCCATGTGGAACACCTACAAGAGCAACTTCCATATGGAATTTACCTCAGTGAGCTGGTTTAAAGTATAAGCCAAAAATGCAAATCCAGGCATATCACATTATTATTATTATTTTTTTAAAGAGATGAGGGCTATCACTCTCACCCAGGCTGGAGTGCAGTGGTAGAATCTTGGCTCACTGCAGTCTAGAACTGCTGAGCTCAAGGGGTCCTCCTGCCTGAGACTCCCAAGTAGCTGGGACTCAGATGTGTGCCACCACACCTGGCTAATTAATTAATTTTTTTTTTTTTTTTTGTAGAGACAGGGTCTCACCATCTTGCCCAGGCTGGTCTTGGACTCTTGGCCTCAGGCGATCCTCCTACCTTGGCCTCCCAAAGTGCTGGAATTACAGGTAAGAGCCACTGTGCCAATGTGCCCGGCCCATTCAAAATACAAGATGTATGCATTGTTTTGGTTTTTAAAAATTGCTTTCAAGATCTCTCACACACTACCACTCCCTTCCCCACTGTGGTCAGGAAGGAGGAAAGATTTGGGGAAGAGAAAGGATGGAATCCAATTGGGGTAGATTTGGTGGGAGTAAAACAGTTCTCTGAGAAAAAACGGGACTCCACTGTTTCTTTCTTTCCTCCTCCTTGGCTGATATGTCAAGTGGTTAGGAGACCATTATTCCCCTCCCTAGCCATCCCTCTGGAGACTATTGCTGTCCAATAGACCTTCCTATGCTTGCAATAGTGAATATGGTAGCCACTAGGGACAGATGGCTATTGAGTACTGGAAATGTGACTAGTGCAACTGAGGAACTAAATCCTAATATTTCTGAATTTGCTAACTTTAAGTATCATGTGAATTCAGGTGATAGGAGAGAGGGAGGTTGTTCTGATTCCTGTTTTTTTGGGGTAGGTTTTTCTGTACATCACAATTATTTTATCTTGCACACAAGGAGATGTTGAAGATGAGTTGAGTCAGTGGAGGATTGGGTGGGAGTGAAGCGTGGACCTATGCAGAGCCTGCTGCAATGCCTCCCTTCCCAAGCCAGTGCAGACCAGGCTTCCGTCAAGATCAGTAGGGCCAGAGACCCAATGATGCCCAAAGACTTCACAGACACTAAAATGGGGATGATTACATGAATCTCAGACCTGAGTTTTTAAAAAGCCTATGACTTAGGATATGAGAAAAAAAGTAAGAGGCAGATGAATCTAGTGTGGTAACCTTTTTAACATAGCGTTAGCATTGATTTCTTCATAATATATTTGGATATAAAATCTTTATTGTGCTTGAAATTCTTATTAAAAATGCAGTGAACTTTAGTTTGTTCATTTGCAGCCTCTCATTCCTCAAATTGTTCTTTTGTAAGAAATGATTTATTTGATGGTCATTAATGAAAGACATGGGCAGTTATGAAAGAAAACTAATGTCATCAAACATTCATCCGGTGACTCCTGTGTGCCAATGCTGTGCTAACAATGAATGGTACTTTGCAACACTAATTTTTAGCAAAATAATGACTTCTTAGCTGTAAAGTCCCCATAGGTATGTGTCCTAGAAGCCTATATTATTTTTCTATCTTTGTCTACCGTACATTTTGGAAAACACCTACTTTTATTTCATGATTGTAAAAATTAGTGCTTATATTAAACAATTTAATGAACCCAAATACCTCAGTCCTTTCAAATCCTGACTGGCCTTCTCTAGATCTTTGGGCAGAGGTCAATATAGAATGCTTTGGTGAAATGCTTGGATTTTATTCTTGAGATTTAACGTGGAAGCAAGTGGATGGAGTGAGGTAGGAAATCATGTTTGATTTCAAGATAATCGGGTTTTTAAAAAGATAGAACATTTCACTCTCTGAATTAAAATTATCATCTTAAACAACCTTATCTCAAAGGAAGTCCTATTCCAAACATAATATCCAACAACATCAAATATTTTCCACCAGCGCATATGTATAAACAGGAAAACTGTTTTTTAGTGGAAAGTTAATTGTTGATACCACCATATTTGTACTCAAATGCAAGACCATTTCTAGTTCCACCCTCCCCACCATACATCCCACAGCCCACCTTTATTTTACCCTGACCTTGTACCAGCATAAGATTCCAATATGCTAATTACTTCTCCAGATCATACCGTAATTCTGATGCCATCAGACAGATATTGAGGTTTACTTTTTGAGTTCAGAATAATTGGGTAATTGTCGTCATCCTGTGACAGGTTTCCCCTTTTCCTGAGAGGTCTTTTGACTAATGGTCCTATTGTTATTGTTGGAGCGGCTCATGCCCCATTGTGCCATGACGCAAAACTTGATCTTTGATAGAAATGCCTTACACATTTATTCCCTCCAGGAAACCAAAGGGCAAGAAAGCAACATTCCAGGTTGAGAACCTGGCTTTTTGCACCATGACCTAACCTGTTCCAGGTGAAAAATATTAGGCCAAAAATAGTTTCATGAGAAAATTTTTACTTGAGTTCCTGCAGCGGTTCTCAGCACTAGATGACCATTAATTGGTTAATTGATGGGCAGCTTAAAACAATCACCATCTGGGTTCCACCTGAAAATTGTTAAAAAAGACTAATTTCTGGGGGCCCCATTACATACCTATGAAATTTAGACTCTCCACAGGAGGGCCCTGGGTATTTGTATTTCAAACGAAACTCCCAGATTATCAAAGAAATTTGGTCAACTTGATTTAAGGTATTGACCATGGGAAAGAGCACTTCATACTTTTAAAAAATACATTTAGTGGTCCTCAAGACATATTTCTAATGCTGGTATCTTACTTGTCTTCTTTTACTTATTTGTATGTGAATACTATTAAAGAAGGAATATTTAACTATAGAGGAGGTTTACGTTTTTGTCTTTAGCCAAACCAAGCCTCTGATCCTAGGGGATAATTTTATGTATTAAAAATAAAATTTAGATCAGATCCCCATCTCTATAAGAAATATAGAAATTATTTATTATTATTGTTATTTTTTTGAGACAGAGTCTTACTCTGTCACCCAGTCTGGAGTGCAGTGGCAGCATCTCGGTTCACTGCAAACTCCGCCTCCTTGATTCAAGCAATTCTGCCTTAGCCTCCTAAGTAGCTGGGATTACAGGCACGTGCCACCACACCCTACTAAGTTTTATATTTTTAGTAGAGACAGGATTTCACCATATTGGCCAGGATGGTCTTGACCACCTGACCTCAGGTGATTCACCTGCCGTGGCCTGCCAAAGGCCTGAGCCACCAAGCCTAGCCTTAGAAAAATTATTATAGCCAGGTGTGGTGGTATGCGCCTGTAGTCCCAGCTGCTTGGGTGGCTGAGGAAGGAAGATTGCTTGAACCCAGGAGTTTGAGGCTGCAGTGAGCTATGATTGCACCACTACACTGCAGCCTGGGCAACAGAGTGAGAACCTGTCTAAAATAAATTGCATTTTCAAGTTGTACTTTCAGCAGCACCAGATAGTCAGCATGCTAGAGCTCAGAGACAAGGAGGGGAGCCCCGTTTCTCTGCTTACTATACAAGGGAGCTTAATACTGATGGAGGAGTGTCTTGGTTCTTATACTTGGAGACTAATTTGTCATTCCATTCCACGCAAAATAACAAGGGATTCACTAGTTCTTCTGTTACTTCTATTCAACAAATGTCATTTGACTGTCTACTATATGCCATACTGTGTTAGGTACCAGGGATACAAAATAAGTAAATTGGGATTCTTTTCCTCTTAGAACTGGTAGGTTAGAGCAGATGCTCTTAAGGCGTGTGATCTCGAACCAGCAGCATTGGCATCCCTGGAAACGTGTTAGAATTGCAAATTCTCTTGCCCTACCTCAGACCCACTAAATCTGATTCTCCATAAAGTTTGAGAACCACTGGCCTGTAGGAGGAGTGATCAGTTCAGCAGAAAATTAGAGTACACTGTGATAGACACAGTGGAGACAGGGAGGAGGCTGGGACATTAGGAATGTTTCTGGGAGAAGAGATGCTTGAACTCTCTAAAATAGTTGGTGCAGTCGGGGGAGGCGTTCCTGGAGAGGTAAGCAGGAGCCACACAAAAAGGTTTGCATTTTACTCTGAATGCAACATGGAACCTTTCAGGTCCTATAATCAGTTCATTTGCGATTACCCTAAGTGTCATCTTTTGACCGAACTTTTAGCTGAGTGGTGCTGGGCTTGAGCTTTATTTTGGGTGCTCCCTCAGATACGGGAAGTTAGAGAAATGCAGGTGTAAAAAAATTCCTCTTGTGTTAAAATCTAACTCAGTAGGCTTTAAATAAATATTTGATGAATAAACATAAATAAATGAAAGAGTGGGTAAAGCTAGGACTTGGGAAATGTTTTATATTTATATAATATTTGATGAATAAACATAAATAAATGAAAGAGTGGGTAAAGCTAGGAAAATGTATAATGAAAACATAGCAGAATAAGCAATGGTTTTTGAATGAATTGAGAATCCCATGGCATTCAAAAAATTACACAGACCTTCAGTGGTTTAATCAAAGAAAATAAGTATCCTCCTATTTTTCAGGAGCTAGAGTTCAAAGGCTTAGAGTCACCACATAGGACGGAGTGGGAAGAGAAGCAGTGAGAACTCTGTTGGTTCTCCCGGATTGCCTTCCTGTCTTTCTGCACGTTTGTGCAGGACAATTAATGGGCACTGACTGTGTTCCAGGGACTACATATACTATTTGTAATACATTCAACACCAATAGAAAGTGGGTGTTTTCCTCCCAAGTTTTGAAAGGATCTAAAAATCATAGGGCTCTAGAGTCTGAGGAAGAAAATGGCTTACCTGGAAATTTCTGAGAAAAACATGGCTATTCATTCACGGTCATCTTGAATTGAGGAAATTGGAATAGCGAGAGGTTAAGTGACTTGCTGAAAGTCAACATGCTTGTAACTAAGGATAGCTGGGATTCAAAACCAGGTCTCTGTAACAGCAATTTGTTTCAGTGATCTGTGTGACCAGAGGAACCCTGAGTGTCCTACCCCAAGAGATGGCCTCTTAAACATCCAGGCGCTTTAGGATACCTTGTTCATTCCTCAAGTGACCCCACAAAACATTTTCCTTTTTCTGGAAAATTCAATTGCAATAAATACTTACCCCACTATGAACACACGTCACTATCTAAACTCATGCAAAAGACACATACTGCCTGTTTTCAAGTACAATGAATCTTGAATTTACCCTTTTACCGTATTGTAGCTAATCCAATGATTTATAGAACTTATTTTCACTTTCTGTGTCTGTCTAAACAATAAATGATTGTTTTTTTTTTTTTTTTTTTGAGACGGAGTTTCACTCTTGTTGCCCAGGCTGGAGTGCAATGGCGTGATCTTGGTTCACCGCAACCTCCGCCTCCTGGGTTCAGGCAATTCTCCTGCCTCAGCCTCCTGCGTAGCTGGGATTACAGGCACGCACCACCATGCCCAGCTAATTTTTTGTATTTTTAGTAGAGACAGGGTTTCACCATGTTGACCAGGATGGTCTCGATCTCTTGACCTCGTGATCCACCCGCCTCGGCCTCCCAAAGTGCTGGGATTACAGGCTTGAGCCACCGCGCCCGGCCAAATGATTGTTTTATATTTATAGCAACATAAGAACAATCTTCACAGACTTTAGTAGCCAAGTTTTAAATTTTATTGTGCTGGCATTATATGGCTCTTGAAACAGCCACGAGGTCTAGGCACAAAATGGACTGACTTCTCATGACTAAGGATTTTATAAGTAGAATTTAGTTGTTGGCTTTAACACAATGCATAAATGTTGAAAAAAAAGTATGTATATGTATATAGATCAATGTTTTATTTTATAGCACATTCTTGTACCTAGCATGAATTAGGTACCACATATTATAGGTTTTTTTTTTAATCAAAACTGTCAGAGAAGGGTAATAAATCACATTTACCTTAAAAAAACCCAACTCACCCATTTAATTCTGTGTTTTTTTCTCCTTATACTTACAGTAAAAAATAAAAGAGATGCACCTCAGTTTTAAGAAATGAAACTTATAGTTTAAAGAAATTTATAGAAGACGTTTTCTTCCTAGATTTCTCCTCTGGTTTATTAAAAAACATGACACGATAAAAGCTAAACAATTATTAGTCACTTTCTATCATTTCAGTTGAATTATAAAAAAATTTTTTCTCCAGACACTTGTAAATGTCTGTTTTTCTGTATTTGTCTACTATGAACGTTGTGGAGAAAATATAATGGGAAAATCAGAATGGGGGAAAATCAGAAAAAATAACACCACTTTCAAATGTGGGGGCAGCTGTGTCTCAGATGTATGGTGGAGTTTCCTTGGAATCAAGCAGAATTTGAGAAAGTCTGCCTCTGTTTTTTGTTATATGGCTCTTGTCATGATGGATAAACAAAAAATGGACTCAGTGTAGCTCAAGAGAGGAGTTTCATCTTCTTATCCTACTTATCTTTTCTGAGTTAAAACCAGTAGATAGTAACTCAGATTAAAACCCACTCTCTAGATGTAAACAACAGTGCTGATTAAATGGATCACTTTGCCAAGGGAGATGCAGCCAGAGTGCCCATTTTTCATTCAAATGTTCCAGCCTCGTAGAAGTAGCTTCCAGCTCTAAATATATTGAATCACCATTAACCTAGTGGAGAAAATAGGAATACAAACACACACTTTCTTATTAGATGAGCATGGCAGGTTGTCTGATAATGCAAACAATTAAATGGAAGAATTTATTTATGGCCATCAGGGTCATGACAAAAATCCTTCTGTCAGTGAAACATAATTCCTCTCCCTTAGAGCAGCCTAACTGGAATCTTGAGGTGGGAATCCTTTGGAGTGTAGGGATGTGTGCTGATTTGTTTGTTTTGGATATTGGTTAGAGCGCTCATGTTACAAGTAGGTCCTTGTCACCCAAAGATTGATCAGGACCACCAGTATTATGTGGGATTTGTTAAAGCTGCAGAATCTTCAGTTCCTATTGACTAGAATCTGAATTTTTAAAGATCTCCAGGTGATTTGTATGTACATTAAAGTTTGATAAGCACTGTTCTAGCAGTGGTTCTAATACTTTAACATGCATCAGAATCTGTCTAAGGGTTTCTTAAAATGTAGACTGCTGGTCCCTAGCCATAGAGATTCTGATTCAATAGGTTTGGGGTGGGATTTGTGTTTCTCGCATGTTCCCAGGTGATATTGATGCTGCTGGTCTAGAGTCTACACTGAGAACCATTGCTTTAGGGCAGTGCTGTCTGATGGAATTATGATGGGAGCCACATATAAAATTAACAGTTTTCTAGGTTGGTTGCCATGACTCACACATGTAATCTCAGCACCTTGGGAGGCTGAGGTGGGCAGATTGCTTGAACTCAGGAGATCCAGACTAGCCTGGGAAGCATGGAGAAACCCCATCTCTACCAAAAATACAAAAAATTAGCTGGGCTTGGTGGCTTGTGCTTGTGGTCCTAGCTACTCAGGAGGCTGAGATGGGTGGATGACTTGAGCCCTGAGTGTGGAGGTTGCTGTGAGCTGAGATTGTACCACTGCATTCCAGTTTGGGCGACAGAGAGAGACCCCTTCTCGAAAAAAAAAAAAAAAATTCTAGTTGCCACATTTTAAAAGTAAAAAGTCATATTATTTTAAATATCTTTCTAATACCTTTTGTGTAACTCTGAATATATAAAATGTTATT
>NW_016107393.1:637360-643405 GCF_001604975.1 Cebus imitator | reverse complement strand
TTTTTTTAAATTGAGACAGAGTCTCATTCTGTTGCTCAGGCTGGAGTGCAGTGGTGTGATCAGAACTCATTGCACCTTTGCCACCATGGGCTCAAGTGATCCTCCCGCCTTGACCTCCCCTGTACCTGGAATTGCAGGCATATGCCACCATATATGGCTAATTTTAAAAATCTTTGGTAGGGATGGGGTCTTGCTGTGTTGCCGAGACTGGTCTCAAATGCTTAGGGCTCAAGCAATCCTCCTGCCTTATCCTTCCAAAATGCTGGGATTACAGGCCTGAGCCACCATGCCCTGTCTTTGTAGTAGATCTTTAAAACCTGGTGTGTATTTTACACATACAGCACATCTCCATTTGGTCTAGTTATATTTGAAGTGCTCAATAGCTACACATGGCTGGCTGGCTAAGGCTACTTATAAGATAGTTTCTAAATGTTTCTTCAGAGACATTGTGCTGTTTGTGAAGCTGACCTGGGAGAAGTAGAAAAACTGAAGCTAAATTTACTCAATTTAATTCATTCTCTTTTATTCTGAAATTGCCTTCTGTCTTCTTTTTTGCTGCTGAAATGTCCTCTCTTTAATGCAGTGGTTTTCAAAGTGTGGTTCCACAGAGCAGCGGCAGCAGCATCACGTGGGAACTTGCTTGAAATGCACATACTTGGGCTCTGAGACTCACAGAATCAGAAGCTCTGCAGGTGGGCCCCAGCCATCTGTGGCTTAACAAGCCCTCCAGGTGATTCTGACACATGCTAGTTTGAGAACCACTGCTTGAAGGAAATGATGGTAATAAACTAAGTTGTAGAATTTAATTATTATTTTATAACTGTAATTGGCAAAATAAGAAATTGGCAATGTTATGTCAGTCCCTCAATTAAAACATTTATTTTTCTATTGGTTATGAAATCTGAAAGCCAGAAAACCAATGTGTTGGAGGTTAGTTAAATAATACTTTGTACTGCTGTGGAGAAAATACAGTTTAAAAAATAGGGAAAGATTGGGAAAATAAATGTGTATATAAGCATACAAATGAGTCCCAGGAAGTCAATGCTTGGTTCTCATTAGTGGCACCTTTATGCAATTACTACTGGAAAATGAATACACTTACCAAACAACACTTACTAAGAAAATTCAGGTTTCCTATGCAAAATAATGAAAATGAATCAGAAGAAAAAAATCCCATAAATATTGATGATCTCATTCTCTAGCTCTCTGGTAATTAGTCAGTATTGGCTTTTATTGCTATAAAAGTTGCTCTACAGAAATTATAATAACTGGTTCTTAAAAAATAAAGAAACAAAACCTTTTGGCAATTGTATGTTTCCTCTTAGAAACATTACTAAGTATTTAAGGCATGAATCAGCATATTAAATTTGGTTCCTTCAGACAGCTGAGGGGTAGGAAAATGTTGAAATGAAGTAGAGTAGGTGAAATATGAAATGATACAAGGAATTAACTGTGAATGATTGGAACCAAAAGAAAATCTAAGAATCCAAAGGAACATATATTTGTGCTCAGGGTGTTGGCTCGAGCCATGGGACTCAGAATCCCAGACCTCAGTTCAATTTTTGTTTCTAGATGGGACGTTAGCCATTCTATTCTAAGGCTTGATTTTTCTAAATGTACATAAATTTAAATGGCAGAATATGTCAAGACTGTTGTTAGCCTGTTGATTAATGAACCAGTATTCTTAAAATTTTTTGGATTCCTGAGGAAAATGGGCTTAAGAACTCCAAAGCATTATTATTTCCCGTTTACAAGAAGTTCCTGTTAGTCCTAATCCAGAGGAAATTCAGGGATATGAAGAGGAAAGATGTGATAAAAATGACCAGTTCTATTGTTCTGTGTGAAAAAGGTACCTACCTCTGCTTCATGCTAAAATTAGAAATCTTTCTTGTAGTTTGGAGGCCTAATAGGCCTTGAAGCTTTGTGGGTGGTTCTCTCCTGCTAATTTCGAAAGCTGAAGCCAAGGGGATCATTATTTATTTGGAGACTATAAGGCTGTGCTGTCTAGTATGGTAGTCACCAGCCGCATGTGGCTGTTGAGAACTTGAATGTGGCTAGTCCGGATCAAGACGTGCTGTAAGTGTAAAATACACAATGAATTCTGAAATTTGAGTAGGGAAAAGAATGTAAAATATTTCATTAATAATTAGAAAACATTGATCAGATGTTGAAATGTGGCTACTAGAAAGTATAAAATTACATAGTTGGGTTATGATATATTTCTGTTGGACAGCACTGCTCTATAGTGATATTTCTTGAATAATATAAATGCAATCAAGAATAAAAAAGTGATATAATTTTCGAATACGCTTTGAGTGATTCTGAGAACCTACACTGCCTAATTAAAACCTATAGCTAAATAAACAAGGATTGTGCATACAAGTACTTATTTGAATTTTGTAATAGGGAGAACCCCAAGTTCTGTGACTCTCCTTTTCAAATCCCAGAAGAGGAAACTGAAATAATTATTCTTGTAATTCAGAAAAAAGTTTTGTCTGGAAAATTCAAATAACCGAGGCAAATGTTATATAACTTATTTTTTATTATAAAACACAGCAAGCCTATAGAAGAATGTATAAAGATACATGCATACAGTTTAAGAAAAATACAAGAGATTCCTTTGTATCTAGTATCTGGACTGAGAAATAAAACATTACGGATACCATATTCCAGAAGTGCCGATGTGTCCCTTTCCTTCCCCAAAAGTATCCATGATTCTCAACTTTGTTCATTACTACCTATTTATGCCCCTCAAAATTGCACTGTTTGGATTGTTTCTCAACTTGACATAAATAAAAACATACTGTACTTCTTCTGTGACTTGTTTCTTTTAATTTAATATTTTATTTTTGAGATCTGTACGTGCTGTTTGTAAATGTAGCTCATTAATTTTTATTGCTCGATGGTATTTTATTATGAAAATATATCACAACTTATTGATCCAGTCTGTTGAATGCATTTAGTTTTTTTTTTTTTTTCTGTTTTCTGTGTTATAAACAATGCTGTTATACACTTTCTTCTACATGTCTCCTGTTACACATATACAAGATTTCTCTAGGACATATACTTAGGAGCGGGAACATTGAATCACAGAGTACCTGAATATGCACATTTAATTTTACTTGGTAATGTCATGCCATTTTCGAAAAGTGCTGTACAATTTTACATTCTCACTAGCAGGGTATAAGCATCTCTTTAACCTCATAAATGGTTAATTTCATCATACTTCTTAAGTCTGGCAGTTTTCAAATGGTCTTTTGTGATTATAATTTCCCTGATTTGTCATGAGTTTGATCATCTTCTCTTGTGTTTGTGGACTCCTTATGCCTAATTTTTCTGTTTGGTTGTTTGTCATTTCTACTGATTCACATTTAAACATTTTTTTTGCATTTTAATACTTTGTTAGTGTGTAGCAATCATCTCTCAGTTTGAGCGTGTCTTTTCACCGTTTATAATGCTTTTTGATGAACAGAAGACATTGATTTTAATGTCAGTTTTCTTTATAACTTAAACCTTTTATGTTCACTTTAAAAGCTTCCTCAGTTTGAAATCATACAAGTGTTCTACTATAACATCTTCCAAAAGTTTTACATTCTTGCCTTTCACATTTACCTGGAACTGATTTTTGTTTTTCGCATGAGATAGGAGTCAATTTAATTTTCTTTCATATTGAAACAAATTGTTCCAGCACTTTTTTTTTTAATCCATTCTTTTCCAACTGATCTTCAACAGCACCTCTGTCATATGTGAAATGGCAATTATGTGTGGCTTTGTTTCTGGACTTTCTATGCTGCTCCATTGGTCTAAGGTTCTGTGCTCTCATCCATTCTTGAAATATATCTATCACATTGTGTATCTCATCAATAATTAAAGTCTTCTTTAGTATCTTTCAATAATGTTTTGTACTTTTCTCCCTAAAGTCTTGTACATCTTTTGCTAGATTTATTCCTAAGCATATCATATTTTTGATACTATAATAAATGCCTTTTAAATTTTTTCTGCTTACGAATACCTAGAAATACAATCGATTTTGAATAATGATTTTATATTAGCATATTTATTGATTTTTTAATTTTAATAATTTATCTTTATAGAAAATCATATAAATTTTGAATAATGACAGATTTGTTCTTTCATTCTGAATCCTTAGACTTTTTATTTTTTTCCTGGCTTTCTTGTACTGTATTGGGTTTCCAGTGTAATTTTGCATCAAAGTAGATAGTAATGGTATAGAAACTTATTTATAATATACAAATGGAATGCTTTCAAAATTTCAAAATTGATTATGATGTTTGCTGCATTTTTTTGGGTAGATATCTAGTATCAGAGTAAGGAAATTCACTTTAATTCATAGTTTACTGAGAATTTTTACTATAAAGGATTGTTAGATTTTTATCAAATGCTTTTTATGAATTTGTTGAGATAGTCAATATTTCTTTCAATAGTTAACGGAGTCAGTTATATTTTTGTCTTATATTTATAAAGGATTGCTGGATTTTTGTCAAATATTTTTATGCATTTGTTGAGATAGTTGATATTTCTTTCAATAGTTAATGGAGTCAGTTATATTTTTGTCTTCCTTTAATTCACTTTTATTTCTGAATAAACCCATTTGGCCATTGTGTGTGTGTGTGTGTGTGTGTGTGTGTGTGTGTGTAATTTTAATACTTTGAGAGTTTCAGTTTGTTAGTATTTTTTCCTGGGATTTTTGCATTTATGTTCATGAGTAAGATTGGTCTGTAAATTCCTCCTTTTGAACATCAGTGTTGAATTTTGGTATCAAGGTTATACTAGCTTTCAAAAATGCATTGAGTAGTATCTTTTTTTGCCATAATCTAATACAGTTTGCATAAAATTGAAATTGTTTCTTGAACAGCTGTTGTTTTCCAGTAAACTCTCCTGGACCTGATCCTTTAGGGAAAGATTTTAAACCAATAGCTAAATTTCTTTAGGAGTTATAGGACCATTCAGTTTTTGCTTTTTTCTTGAGTCAGTTTAAATAAGTTCTATTCTGTAGGAATCATTTCAGCTACATTTACAAGTTTATTGGAATAATGCTCATACATCTCAAAATTATCTTATAACTCTAGCATTAAAATGTATGCCCCCTTTGTCATACATTTATGTAATATCATTTAATATATGTATTATTTTAATTTTAATTTTTGGATCATCTCTCTTGTTTCTTATTGTAAGAAGTTTGTAAATTTTACTAGCTTTTTCAGAGAACCAACTTTTGACTATTAAATATTTAATTTCCTATTCATTAATCTTTATTTCTTTTATTTCCTTCCTTCTCTTTTCTTTGTGTTTATTCTGCCCTTCCTATACTAACTTCTTAAGATGTATATAGTTTTCATTATTTATTACGTTTTCTCATTTTATAATTTAAGAATTTAAAATACATTTTCCTCTAAGTTTCCTTTAGCTTCTTTCTTTTACTTATAATGTAAGTTTTGATGTGTAATATTTTGTTTGTTATCAGTTTTGAATATTTCCTGATGTTCATTGCAATATCTTCTTTGATCCTTATGTAATTTAGAAGAACATTTTAAAATTTCCAAACATACAGGGATTTTTCTAATCATGTTTTTTTTTTTTGATGCAAATTCATTGTGGTCAGAGAACTTAATCTGTATGAAACTATCTTTTCAGAAACCCAATATCTGTATGATACGATATATATATATATGTATATATTAATTTTTTGAAAGCTGCTTTATAGTTTAGCATTTGATTAAAATGTTCTGTGAATGCTTGGAAAAAAATGTTTATTTTGAATCATTGAAGGCTGGGCGTGGTGGCTCATGCCTGTAATCCTAGCACTTTGGGAGACGAAGGCAGGTGGATCACTTGAGGTCTGGAGTTCAAGACCACCTTTGCCAACATGGTGAAACCCCATCTCTACTAAAAGTACAAAAAATTAGCCAGGTATGATGCAACGTGCCTGTAATCCCAGCTACTTGGCAGGCTGAGGCAGAATCGCTTGAACTTCGCCACTGCACTCTAGCCTGGGTGACAGAGTAAGACTCTACCTCCAAAAAA
>NW_016107393.1:634112-636161 GCF_001604975.1 Cebus imitator | reverse complement strand
TTAAAAAGTATAATTTTCTGTATATAGATTGCTAAGTTAATAATTATTTTAATGATTATTTTGTCAGCATATTTTATTCTACTCCTTTCTTGATCACATCGTTATTGGTGACGTCAGCTGTCAGTCTCACTGTCCTTAAGGTAACCTATCTTTTTTTCTCTGGCTGCTTTTAGTATATCTTTGTCTTTATATTCTGTGATTTCATATGATGTACTTAAGTGTGAATTTCTTTTTATATTTTTTTCTATTTGGAATTTGTAGAAATCTTGAATATGTGGGTTATTGTCTCTCATCAGTTGTGGAAAGTTCTTAGCCATCATCTCCTCAACTATTGCTGCTACCCCCTTCCCACTCCTTTCTTATGTTTTGGAACCCTGTTTAGACATATGTTAGAGACTGTCTTACTCTCATGCCATAGTCTTTTAACTGTATTTAAAGCTTACATTTTCCAGCCTTCCTTACATCTCTGTGTGGCCATGTGCATGAACATTTTCAGGCCAAAGCTTTTAGGAAGGAATGTGTCCCTGTTACGCTCTTTCCCCTCATGTTAGCTGAACACAGACAATATGAAGGCCTCAGGCTCACAGGATGGCAGAGTCATGAGCTGGAGGGAGCTGTAGTCGCTGAATCACTGCAGGCAGAGAAGTACTCACAGACCAGGAACACTCAGTAAACTTCTGTTTTGATTTGAGTAACGTTGTGTTTTTGGTTTATCTGTTTTTTCAACCTAGCTCATTACCTTAATTTATATAAGCTTTCTTTCCATTAAAAATTTATTAATGTGTAAATCACATACTATACAATTCGCCTACTTAAAGTGTGTAATTTAATGGTTTTTGATCTATTACATTGTTAATTTTTAGAAATTATGTTAAAGTATATCTAACACAAAATTTTCTATTTTAACTATTTTTAGATGTACAATTCAGTGGCATTAATTACATTCACAATGTTGGGCAACTATCACCACAATTTCCAAAACGTTTTCTCATATGAAAATTCTGAAACCATTATATGATAACTTCCCATTCCCCACTCCTTCCAACCCCTGGCAACCTCTAATTTCCTTTCTGTCTCTATAAATTCAACTATTCTAGATATTTCATGTAAGTATCCTTTTGGGCCTGGCTTATTTTACTTAGAGTAATGGTTTTAAGATTCATGTTGTAGCATATATCAAAAATTCATTCCTGGGTGGGCACAGTGGCTCGTGCCTGTGATCCCAACACTTTGGGAGGCCAAGGTGGGCAAATCACAAGGTCAGGAATTCAAGACCAGCCTGGCCAATATGGTGAAACCCTGTCTCTACTGAAAATACAAATATTAGCCGGGTGTAGTGGCAGGAACCTGTGATTCCAGCTACTCGGGAGGCTGAGACAGGGGAATTGCTTGAACCCAGGAGGCGGAATTTGCAGTGAGTGAGATCGTGCACTGCACTCCAGCCTGGGAGACAGACTCCATCTCAAAAAATAAAAATAAAAATAAAATAGAAATTCATTCCTTTTTATTACTGTCTTTCTCTCTCTCCATATGTATATATATGTATGGATTATTTCCAACTTTTGGCTCTTATGAATAATGCTGCAGTGAACATTGGCCTACGAATATGTGTTTGAGTCCCTGCTTTCAATTTCTTTGCATATAAAACTAGGAGTAGAATTGCTGGTTCATATGATAATTCTGTATTTAGCTTTCTGAGGAAAAATGTTCTGTCAAACATTTCCATAGCTGCCGCATCATTTTACATTTCTACTAGCAATGTATGAGGGTTCTAGTTTCTCTACATCCTTGTTAACATTGTTATTTTCAGTTTTTAAAAATTGTAGCCATTCTAGTAGATGTGAAGTGGCATAACACTGACCTTTTAATTACATTTCCCTGATGACTAATGATGTTGCACATCTGCTTATTTGGTTTTCAAATTGTCATTTTATTTTTTATGTTGTTGGTTGTCGGAAATATAGTTAGTGATTTTTCATATGCTTATTGGCCATTTGTATATCTTTAAAGAAATGTTTGTTCAAGTCCTTTGCTTTTTTTTTTTTTTTT
>NW_016107393.1:630090-634069 GCF_001604975.1 Cebus imitator | reverse complement strand
TGGGCTCATACTCTGTCACTCAGGCTGGAGTGCAGTGGCACCATCATGCCTCACTGTAGCCTCAACCTCCTGTTTTACATGTTTTTAATTTTTTTTTTGTCTTTTGTTTTTTTTTCTTCCTGTTTAATTGTAGGAGTTCTTTATATATTCTGGATATTAGACCCTTATCAAATTATGATTTCTAAATATTTCACCCATTCTATAGGTTGCTTTTCCCCTTTCTTGCTAATGTCCTTTGATACAAAAAAGTATTTTTAAATGTTGATAAAGTTCAATTTATCTGTGCTTCTTTCAATGTTTAAATTCTTTTGTCTCCTTGACTGTCATTCTTGATAATTACTTTTTATCTTCTAGTGACTAATTCTCTCAGTTATGCTATGTTTTATGTGTTGTTAAATCTGTCAACTGAGTGCTCAATTTCAGTTGCTGCTTTTTAAAGTTTCTGATATTAAACATGCTTTTTAATATTCTGTATCTGATAATTCAAGTATCTAACATTTTTTGGGTCCAATTGTGCTATCTTTTTTTTTTTTTTCTTATGGCATTGACTCCTGTGTGTTACTAATTTTGACATTTGAGTTGTTTAGTTTTCCTTGAAAATTTATCCATGAAGATTTTTTGTGTCCTAGAATGAATTTTTCCTATAAAGATTTACATTTGCTTTTGTTAGGTACCTGGGATATACTAGCTTAAGACCCCTTTACATAATACTGACTTCACATTAAAAAATTTTTTTAGACTACTTCAAAAGTGTGAATTTCTGTACAAACTGTGTGAGGGCCAGCTTTTGGTTACAAATTCTCAGGGTATAATTTCCCCCCACTCTACATACTACCAAGTTTTTAGGCTGTTAGTTTCCCATGCAATTTTCAGGGGGGTGAAAGTGGATAGTTTATTTTAGTCCCCTCTTTCGTTGAGTGTATACCTTTGGACCCCTGCTTTATGAGAATTCTAACTTGGATGCTCCAACTTGGGTGGTCGCTGGGTTTTGTCTTCTGTCCCCAGAGCATAAAAATCTATGCTCAACTTCACTGAGTTCAACAAATGCCCTGAGAATATAGCTGATTCAGTGTTGCTTTCTTGGTACTCCTTACTCTTTTGCTCTCATATAGATTCCTTCTTGAAGATGTTTTTATATTTTATCAGCACTTTTAGTCATTACCTGGGAAGGCTAGTTCTAATACTTGGTCAGCTATGTTGCCTGAAACTCAACCACCTTTTTTGAATTAGAATTATCCTGATAAATCCTTACATTCAATAAAGACTTGCTTATCAATGGTAGGTTTGTGGAGGGTGTTGGTAATAGGCAGAGTTTATATAATCATTGGCTCTCTCCATTGCTCAAACCTCCAGGTATAGCTGTCAAACAAAGGAAAAGTAAAAGCAATTCAGGGAAAACTGGTAAGTAATCCTCTGGGCTTTAAAAGGCAAGTGTGGAAGCTGGGTATGGTGACTCATGCCTGTAATCCCAGCACTTTGGGAGGCCAAGGCAGGAAGATCACTTGAGCCCAGGAGTTCAAGACTAGCCTGGACAATGCATGGGGACCCCATCTCTACAAAAAATTTAGAAATAAGCCAGACATGGAGGCACATGCCTATGGTCTCAGCTACTTGGGAGGCTCAGGTGAGAGGATTACTTGAGCCTGGGAGGTTGAGGCTTCACTGAGTTGTGATCATGCCACTGTATTGTAGCCTGGGTGACAGAGTGAGAGGCTGTCTCAAAGGGAAATAAAAGGCAAGTGTTGAGAAAAAGAAAATTATATATTAACCCTTTGCTTAGTAAATATTTAATCATTATGCTAGTACTTTACCTATGTTATCTTATTACAATATTCCTGTAAAGCAGACATAGTTACAGATTATTTTTTACAGATGATATAAGAGCTAATATTAATATTTACTGCATGTTAGGTAATTGCCAAGTAAATTACATGTTTTTATTTTATTGAGCACCATTTTATGGATAAAGAGACAGAGGTTTAGGGAGTTACTTGCTCAATGTCACTCAGCCACTGACCACGTATCTGGACAGTGCTTTTAAATTTAGGGTAAGATAATGGTATTTAGTGTCCTATTAAAAAACCTTGCTTCATTTGCTCCCTCACATCCTCAGCAGAATAGTTTTAACTACAGGTATTACTCATTTAATCCTAACAACAACTTTAAGGAAGGTTCTATTATTATTACCCCACTTCTAATAATGAGAAAACTGGAATTTAGAGAGTTTAAGTAACTTGCCCATGGTAGTCCAACTAATAAGTGGGGAAGTTGGGAGTGGAGCCTGGGCGATCTGTTTCTACAGTCCATGCTCTTGACGGCAGTGTTATATAACCTTTCAAAACATGAACCAAGACTTTGAGAATGGAAGGAGTGGAAATTCTGTTTGCAATGGAATTAGGATTTCTTGTTAACAAGGAGCCCAGACATATTCACCAGAATCGGGGAGTCCTGAAACAAGTGAGGGGATAAAGCAAGGATTGGTGTCTTGTTTCAGAACTCTTGATCTTAAACTATAGTAGGCATCTTAGTTCATTTTATGCTGCTATAACAAAATACTTGAGTAATTTATAAAGGACAGAGATTTATTTCTTACAGTCTGGAGGCTGGGAAGCCCAAGGTTGAGGAGCTGACAACTTGCAAGGATCTTCTTGCTGTGTCATCCTGTGATGCAGCGTGAAAGGGCAATTTGATTTCTAGAGGACAAGAGAGGGCCGAAATTGCTTTTATATCTAACTCACTCTCATGACAACTAACCAACTCCCAGAAGAACTGCACTAATCCATTTATGAAGGCAGAGCTCTCATAATGACAGAAATCACCTCTTATTGGAACCCACTTCCCAACATTGTTGCATTGGGGATTGAGTTTCCAACACATGAACTGTGGGGGACACATTCAAACCATAGCAGAATGGAAAGGCTACCTGCCATTGCTAAAATTGATAACCAGTTAGAAAAGCACTGTGTGTGTTGGGGAATAAGCACGTAGAAATAAAGAGCTCAGCAGAGAAAAACAGCTCTCCTGAGATCCACTATCAATTACTTCTTGTACTTGCATTTAGACAGGTAAAAATGATCAGGTGAAACAGAGGAGAGTTACTACAACTCTTGCGTATGTTCCTAATTTTTAAATTTCTCTCTCTTTCCTTATGAGTAAGAGCTCAAAGGGTTACCAATGAGTTAAAATATTTTGCAAATCATTTATTATACCATTAAATATAAGTGGTTCTGTTTGCCTGGTTTTAAATGTTCATTTACTATGTGAGAGTAGGGTTTCATACTTTAAATTATTTTGGTAAAATTATATACCTAATGAAGAAATATAATGACTTGCTATAATCAAAAAATTATCTCTCTCAAAATAATAAACCCGAAATCCTGATCAAAGAGACCTTCGCTAGAGGAAACTAGTATGTGCTGAGGTTCTGCTAGGTGGACACAAGAGCCAATAGAATTTGGGTTCTTATTATTAGTGTGATTCTAATAGATGCATGGGCCAGCACCTAAGGGAAAATATTCGTAAAGTGTACTGAGGAGCCTCCAAAGATGCTGAAGAGAGGAAGAGCCAGGCACCACTGACCAGTAATAGAGATCTGGTTACTGTGAGGAGCAAGTTGCTTGTAAAAATTAAACCTCCAAAAAAAGCTAAAATTCTGTAGAATGAAGTCACAAAAACATCATTAGTTTGGTACCTTTGAGTGGGTTGTAATGTCCGTGTTAGTCAACATTAGGCAGAGCTCAGGCAATGTCTCCAACCCACCACACATCTTTAGCACCTCTGGTGGCAGAAGGCCAACAGTGTCTCCTGGCAGGGAGTGCATGTGCATAAGAATACCACAGTATGTGGTGACATGGATGCTGGAGAGAGTCATGGCATCATAGCAGATGTCCTGCCAGTGTGGGAGTATCCACGAGCACACCTGAATTCATCTGACTTTAGAGAGCACCTCGACCTCCAGAAACTCTTTTTTTTTTTTTTT